>NW_022992335.1:0-92559 GCF_902827175.1 Gymnodraco acuticeps | reverse complement strand
ATGTTGAACTCAAATACCTGTACTTTCTACTTCTTACATGTTGAACTCAAATACCTGTACTTTCTACTTCTTAACATGTTGAACTCAAATACCTGTACTTTCTACTTCTTACATGTTGAACTCTAATACCTGTACTTCTACTTCTTACATTTTGAACACAAATACCTGTACTTCTACTTCTTACATGTTGAACTCAAATACCTGTACTTTCTACTTCTTACATGTTGAACACTAATACCTGTACTTTCTACTTCTTACATGTTGAACTCAAATACCTGTACTTTCTACTTCTTACATGTTGAACACAAATACCTGTACTTTCTACTTCTTACATGTTGAACTCAAATACCTGTACTTTCTACTTCTTACATGTTGAACTCAAATACCTGTACTTTCTACTTCTTACATGTTGAACACAAATACCTGTACTTTCTACTTCTTACATGTTGAACTCCAAAACCTGTACTTTCTACTTCTTACATGTTGAACTCCAATACCTGTACTTTCTACTTTCTTTTACATGTTGAACACAAATACTGTACTTCTTCTACTTCTTACATGTTGAACTCAATACCTGTACTTTCTACTTCTTACATGTTGAACTCAAATACCTGTACTTTCTACTTCTTACATGTTGAACTCAAATACCTTACTTTCTACTTCTTACATGTTGAACACAAATACCTGTACTTTCTACTTCTTACATGTTGAACTCAAATACCTGTACTTTCTACTTCTTACATGTTGAACACAAATACCTGTACTTTCTACTTCTTACATGTTGAACTCAAATACCTGTACTTTCTACTTCTCACATGTTGAACTCAAATACCTGTACTTTCTACTTCTTACATGTTGAACTCAAATACCTGTACTTTCTACTTCTCACATGTTGAACACAAATACCTGTACTTTCTATTCTCACATGTTGAACACAAATACCTGTACTTTCTACTTCTTACATGTTGAACTCAAATACCTGTACTTTCTACTTCTTACATGTTGAACTCAAATACCTGTACTTTCTACTTCTTACATGTTGAACACAAATACCTGTACTTTCTACTTCTTACATGTTGAACTCAAATACCTGTACTTTCTACTTCTTACATGTTGAACTCAAATACCTGTACTTTCTACTTCTTACATGTTGAACTCAAATACCTGTACTTCTACTTCTTAATGTTGACACAAATACCACTGTATTTCTACTTCTTACATGTTGAACTCAAATACCTGTACTTTCTACTTCTCACATGTTGAACTCAAATACCTGTACTTTCTACTTCTTACATGTTGAACTCAAATACCTGTACTTTCTACTTCTCACATGTTGAAACAAATACTGTACTTTCTACTTCTTACATGTTGAACACAAATACCTGTACTTTCTACTTCTTACATGTTGAACCCAAATACCTGTACTTTCTACTTCTCACATGTTGAACTCAAATACCTGTACTTTCTACTTCTCTCATGTTGAACTCAAATACCTGTACTTTCTACTTCTTACATGTTGAACCCAAATACCTGTACTTTCTACTTCTTACATGTTGAACTCAAATACCTGTACTTTCTACTTCTCACATGTTGAACCAAATACCTGTACTTTCTACTTCTACATGTTGAAACCCAAATACCTGTACTTCTACTTCTTACATGTTGAACTCAAATACCTGTACTTTCTACTTCTTACATGTTGAACTCAAATAATCTGTACTTTCTACTTCTTACATGTTGAAAACAAATACCTGTACTTTCTACTTCTCACATGTTGAACTCAAATACCTGTACTTTCTACTTCTTACATGTTGAACACAAATACCTGTACTTTCTACTTCTTACATGTTGAACCCAAATACCTGTACTTTCTACTTCTACATGTTGAACTCAAATACCTGTACTTTCTACTTCTCACATGTTGAACACAAATACCTGTACTTTCTACTTCTTACATGTTGAACACAAATACCTGTACTTTCTACTTCTCACATGTTGAACTCAAATACCTGTACTTTCTACTTCTCACATGTGAACTCAAATACCTGTACTTTCTACTTCTTACATGTGAACTCAAATACCTGTACTTTCTACTTCTTACATGTTGAACTCAAATACCTGTACTTTCTACTTCTCACATGTTGAACTCAAATACCTGTACTTTCTACTTCTTACATGTTGAACTCAAATACCTGTACTTTCTACTTCTTACATGTTGAACTCAAATACCTGTACTTTCTACTTCTCACATGTTGAACACAAATACCTGTACTTTCTACTTCTCACATGTTGAACTCAAATACCTGTACTTTCTACTTCTTACATGTTGAACTCAAATACCTGTACTTTCTACTTCTCACATGTTGAACTCAAATACCTGTACTTTCTACTTCTCACATGTTGAACACAAATACCTGTACTTTCTACTTCTTACATGCTGAACACAAATACCTGTACTTTCTACTTCTTACATGTTGAACTCTAATACCTGTACTTTCTACTTCTTACATGTTGAACTCAAATACCTGTACTTTCTACTTCTCACATGTTGAACACAATACCTGTACTTTCTACTTCTTACATGTTGAACTCAAATACCTGTACTTTCTACTTCTTACATGTTGAACACAAATACCTGTACTTTCTACTTCTTACATGTTGAACACAAATACCTGTACTTTCTACTTCTTACATGTTGAAACTCTAATACCTGTACTTTCTACTTCTTACATGTTGAACTCTAATCCTGTACTTTCTACTTCTTACATGTTGAACACTCAAATACCTGTACTTTCTACTTCTTACATGGTTGAACTCAAATACCTGTACTTTCTACTTTCTCATGTTGAACTCAAATACCTGTACTTTCTACTTCTTACATGTTGAACACAAACCCTGTACTTTCCTACTTCTTACATGTTAACCAAATACCTGAACTTTCTACTTCTCACATGTTTGAACTCAAATACCTGTACTTTCTCTCTCTCACATGTTGAACACAAAACCTGTACTTTCTACTTCTTACATGTTGAACTCAAATACCTGTACTTTCTCTTCTACTTCTTACATGTTGAACTCAAATACCTGTACTTTTCTACTTCTTACATGCTGAACACAAATACCTGTACTTTCTACTTCTTACATGTTGACACTCTAATACCTGTACTTTCTACTTCTTACATGTTGAACCTCAAATACCTGCACTTTCTACTTCTTACATGTTGAACTCCAAATACTTGTACTTTCTACTTCTTACATGTTGAAACTCAAAATACCCTGAACTTTCTACTTCTCACATGTTGACACACAAATACTGTACTTTCTACTTCTTACATGTTGAACCCCAAATACCTGTACTTTCTACTTCTTACATGTTGAACTCTAATACCTGGTACTTTCTACTTCTTACATGTTTGAACTCAAATACCTGTACTTTCTACTTCTCACATGTTGAACTCAAATACCTGTACTTTCTACTTCTTACATGGTTGACTCTAATACCTGTACTTTCTACTTCTTACACTGTTGAACTCAAATACCTGTACTTTACTTACTTCTCACATTTGAACTCAAATACCTGTACTTTCTACTTCTCACATGTTGAACACAAATACCTGTACTTTCTACTTCTTACATGTTGAACTCAATACCTGTAACTTTCTACTTCTTACATGTTGAACTCAATACCTGACTTTCTACTTCTCACATGTTGAACACAAATACCTGTACTTTCTACTTCTCATGTTTGAACACAAATACCTGTACTTTCTACTTCTCACATGTTGAACTCAAATACCTGTACTTTCTACTTCTTACATGTTGAACTCAAATACCTGTACTTTCTACTTCTTACATGTTGAACTCAAATACCTGTACTTTCTACTTCTTCACATGTTGAACTCAAATACCTGTACTTTCTACTTCTCACATGTTGAACTCAAATACCTGTACTTTCTACTTCTTACATGTTGAACTCAATACCTGTACTTTCTACTTCTTCATGTTGAACTCAATACCTGTACTTTCTACTCTTACCTGTTGAACTCAAATACCTGTACTTTCTACTTCTCTCATTTCCAAACCAGCTGGTTCCTTTAGTCTGAATGTGTGTTTGATGCGTGATCATTATTCTTTAGAGTCATTGCGTGCCTATTGATTTGAACACGATCCGTGTATCCATCATTTCCTGGTCTTCTCTAAAGAAGAGGGACCAATGGAAACGTTGTCATGTTGCCGTTGTTCAGCATGGAGGAAACATTCATTAGCTAACAATGACATTATTGTTCTATTAATATAAAGGGAGGTCAGGTACTCTTTAAAGCAGCTGCTAGTTATGGGTACTTTTTACTGAAGTACATTTCAAAGCCTCTTTACTTTGACTTGAGTAAAGAAGTTTAGTCAGTACTTCTACTTTTACCATCTTTAAACACGAGTATCTGTACTTCTACTTGAGTAAAAGATGTGTGTACTCTTACCATCTCACTCAGTAACACACTTACATCTGGTCATTATAATATGGAAGTTATAAAGTTCCTACCCTCCATCAGGACCCTGAACACATCCTTTGAAATGGGAATCGTCGTCCCCAGAACCAGAACTGAGAACAGGAACGTGCAGATGGGATCTGCTACTTTATATTCAGGCTGTGGAGGAAAACACACATCTGATTATAAACTAATATTCAACCACATATTCAACTTCAATTTAAGAAGTTTGGGTTATTTAGATTCCAAAACATGTCTTTTTTTAAACTAGTGGAAAGAAACTCCCAAATCCACATCTTTAGGGGTTTATTTGACCGCTTGTGTTTGCAGATTTCTTACAGAAGAAGTATTATGCTACGTTCACACCGGACGCGATGCGACGTTTGGGGGCGGCGCGATTACATGTAAAGTCAATGCAGAGACACGATCAGACGCGAATTCGCTCCGACGGCGAGCATGAAGCGGTGGACGCGGCGCGAATCACGCGATTGAAGGGGGCCGCGTCAAACGCGAGAGTTCAATTTTTTCAACTCGAGCGTCAAATTCACGTGACGCGTTCTCGCGGTAGCCAATCAGCGGTGAGGATCTCAGCCTGCCGTCACTGACGTTCAACCAGAAAACATCAGCCATTAGCTGTTAGCGGTTAGCACACAGAGCTCACAGCTCCTCATATCTGTTCAGAAACTGGACACAAGTTAAACAAGAACACACCACAGACTGTCTGTGTCATGGAGAATACAGTCGCTGCTTTATTTATGTCTGTAGGCCGTTGTTATGAGTGTGGAGTGATCATATACAACGTTAGCTTAGCCTGGTCGACCCAATCTCTATTCAGAAAACAAGCATCTTAAAAGGTGTTTCATTCGCGTATGATCGCGTCTCTGCATTGACTTTACATGTAATCGCGCCGCCCCCAAACGTCGCATCGCGTCCGGTGTGAACGTAGCATAAGGCCTGCTTTCTCCAACACATTACAGCCTGATAATGACAGCTGCAATTCTCTGCATCGCCTCGTTCACACATTAAATCAACGATACAACAACAACTACTAGAAAGCGTTTCCTTCAGGAGAGATTTAAAATGAAATGAAATGTAGAAATGTAGACTACATTTATTACGGAGTTTATGTCCAGCAGACTCACAGATCGTTTTACAGAGAGAAATGCAAAATGTAAGTACGTCCTCCGCTGTGGATTTTCTAAAATAAATACAGTAACACTTTGGTTCAGGCCCAAGTTTAACATGAACTCAACTTTAAACACAAGTTCATTTACACTGCTCCATTTATTTAGCATTGTTTACGCACGCATTGACTGCGTGTCTCTGTCGCTCCTATACTATATTGGGCCAGGGGCAGCACTGGCTTTAAGTCTGAATATTTGCAAAAGCTAACCCCCCCTTAGCTAACATGGTTTGTAATGCTAGCATGCTTAAATAAGAGGGTGTAAACATTAGAGTAGCTTAGCATTAGCATGTTAGCATTAGCATGTTAGCATGGATGTGTTTTTGGCTGACCCTGAAGTGTATGATGGTTGCAGCCAGCAGCACCCCAAAACTCTGCAGCAGATCCCCGACAACGTGAACAAAAGCTGCCCGAACACTGGCATTGTGTCCATGATGGAGGTCAGGGTGAAGGTCGTGATGGTGAAGGTCATGATGAAGGTCACGCTGTTTGTCAGTCTGCAGTCTGGCGGGGGGAAAGCTGTGGTTGTGACCGTGTGAAGCTCCGGACTGATGAAGAATCAGGACCATCCTGCAGGGGGAAAGTGGAGATAGTTTAGTATATAGTATAGTTTCAATGATGAAAAGTATTCAGATCTTGTACTTGAGTAAAAGTAGAAGTACTCAGATCTTGTACTTTAGTAAAAGTAGAAGTACTCAGATCTTGTACTTGAGTAAAAGTAGAAGTACTCAGATCTTGTACTTGAGTAAAAGTAGAAGTACTCAGATCTTGTACTTTAGTAAAAGTAGAAGTATTCAGACCTTGTACTTTAGTAAAAGTAGAAGTACTCAGACCTTGTACTTTAGTAAAAGTAGAAGTACACAGATCTTGTACTTGAGTAAAAGTAGAAATACACAGATCTCGTACTTGAGTAAAAGTAAAAGTACTCAGATCTTGTACTTGAGTAAAAGTAGAAGTACTCAGATCGTGTACTTGAGTAAAAGTAGAAGTACTCAGATCTTGTACTTGAGTAAAATTAGAAGTACTCAGATATTGTACTTTAGTAAAAGTAGAAGTACTCAGATCTTGTACTTGAGTAAAAGTAGATGTACTCAGATCTTGTACTTGAGTAAAAGTAGAAGTACTCAGGTCTTGTACTTGAGTAAAAGTAGAAGTACTCAGATCTTGTACTTGAGTAAAAGTAGAAATACTCAGATCTTGTACTTGAGTAAAAGTAGAAGTACTCAGATCTTGTACTTGAGTAAAAGTAGAAATACTCAGATCTTGTACTTGAGTAAAAGTAGAAGTACTCAGATCTTGTACTTGAGTAAAAGTAGAAGTACTCAGACCTTGTACTTTAGTAAAAGTAGAAGTACTCAGACCTTGTACTTGAGTAAAAGTAGAAATACACAGATCTCGTACTTGAGTAAAAGTAAAAGTACTCAGAATGTACTCCAGGTGGAACTAAAGTACCTTAAACTTGTGCTTAAGTACTGAGTAAATGTACTTAGTTACTTCCCTCCTCTGGATGTTAGCTGTTTTTACTCACAGCACGTTGACCCCCACCGCCCCCCCCTGATGTTATGAGCATGATGAAACTGTCGATCTCGTAATCTCCATCAGAAATCCTCCGAGCGGCGGAGATCAGCAGCAAAACCGTCACGATCCAGATGGAAAACACCGACAGCAGCATGCCCAGGATCTCTGAGGGTCAGTGGGGGAAATATTAAACTAACAGGTATCACAATGAAACCCAACCGGTTCATTACTGACATTAACACAAGTACTTTTTACATTACAAGTTTTCTGACAGGTGATGTTTTAGATATGCAAATGAGGCGTTAAAATGCGAATTGTTGGTGAATTTAGGAGAAATCTGCAGATACATTAAAGAAGTAAAACAATGAATTATCTTTAACCCATAAGAACCCAGACCCAATTCTACTTTTGGGGAAATTAAGGGGAACATAATTTAGACCAGGGGGGTCCAACTCAAATACACAGTGGGCCAAAATAAAAAATGGGCATTAGTCGAGGGCCGGACTGGTTCAATGTTTATTGCAGAACTTATTGAAATGAACTTATTGCACATATTAAACCTGGAACTAACAAAGCTTCAATTATTGCCTATAAAAACAACATTAAATAATCAGCTGTATTCATTTCTTATGGCTCTATCGGCAGCTTCTCCAGAGTCATTTCTTATGAGTACATTTTCCCACAGGCCAACAACAGCTTCAACAAAACTATTCCCCTCAAAGAGAAAACCAAACATGCCCTGTTGTCGTGAGAGAAAGTGCAGAAGGAAGCATCCATTAAACTCAGTGTGCTGCTCTGTGATGCTAGTTCAGATACTTGGCCTCTCATCTTGGGTGCAAGGTCATCAATGTTTGGGCTCAGGCTCTGAGCGGAGGAGACCCTCAGGATGGAGTGAAGGTGTGCGTGCAATATACCGGAGGGCCAGATCTAATAGGAATTAGAAATTATCCTGCGGGCCGAAATTCAATCCACCACGGCCCTGATTTGGCCCCCGGGCCTCGAGTTTGACACATGTGCTTTAGACCATATAGTTGAACACATTTCGGACAAGTAACACCACCGAGTGTCAAACATCTGAAAAGTGAGATATATGTCACATTGGGCGATAATGGTAAAGTAATGGTTATTAATAACTTAATTAATGAGGATGATTTTTTTGTTTGAAATTTCTTTAAACATTCTTTGAATTGAAGAATATAGAATATATTAACTAAATATCCTTGAATCATGATCATATTTCTAATTGTGACATGTCACTCTAGATTTACTGAGAAAGTTTAAGGTTAAAGTCTCGATGTGAAATTAACGATATTTATCTTATTTGTTTCATATCAATTTGATCAAGAAATGTTTTCACAACAGGTTCAATGTAATAAAGGACATGTTGTGTAAGCATTATAATTCTTTAATGGCTTGAATCTTAAAGGGGACCTATCATGCAAAAGTCACTTTTTGATGTCTTCTCTACATCAACATGTGTCCCCGCTGTGTCCCCCCGCTGTGTCCCCACTGTGTCCCCTCTGTGTCCCCCCGCTGTGTCCCCGGTGTGTCCCCTCTGTGTCCCCCCGCTGTGTCCCCGTTGTGTCCCCCCGCTGTGTCCCCGGTGTGTCTCCGTTGTGTCCCCGTTGTGTCCCCGGTGTGTCGGGGAACTCACGCAGCGTCAGAAAATAGAACCCTCTCTCTTTTCCTCCGTACCCAAATCTCTAAAAACGGGGAACAACGGAGCTGATCCAGATTTGCGTCCGATATGACGTAATATCTGAAATGTGGACCCACGGCCCAATCAGAAACGTTGCTATCAGAAACAATGCCCGACTGTTTTGGACGTAATATGTTTAATAAGTAAAGCAATGATTTATCTCTAAATATGATATTTCTGCTTTAAAGTGCAGAGACCTGCTCGATGCCATCCGAAGGTCATGGAGTCAGTCTTTGGTCTGGAGGAGAGCCACAGAGAGAAGCAGCTGATGGAGATGCTGCAGACGTCCGTCAGCAGGTGCGCTGCGTCCGTCATGATGGCCAGACTCTGAGCGAAGTATCCACCTAAGGGGGTAACAGTGTCATTTGAACTGTTACCGGGCAGAACTGGGCAGTTAGTAATACTTTAATTGACTTAATTGATTACTGTATCTGTTAATTGATCCAATCATATCCTGTTGAAGTGAAGTTATGAGATGCATTTATCTGTTTTAGGATTGGTTGATATTGTGAAGAATGTGATGTCTGGATATGTTTTAGTTGTTACTGCAGGAATAATGAAAAGGAAAACAAATATTTGGAATAAGCTTTAAATAATAGTTGAAATTTGTAGTTTCTTTGGCTCCTCCCCCTTCTCACCGACCACCTCCCCGGTCATGAAGACGAGGCTGACGACGGCGGCCATGATGAGCTTCTTCCTCGCCGAACGCCTCGCGACGCTTTCCTCCGGCAGAGTGTCCGAGTCCCTGCAGAACCGGGAGGGAAACCCTGCGTCTTCGTCTGCACCGGATTCTGAGTCTGAACTGGACCTGAGCAGAGGGGGGGTATTATTTGTTTATTTCAGAAATCTAATATTGAAGTCAGAATTCTTAAAAAAATATTTTTTGAAAAAATAAGAAATATATATTTTTCAGTTTCTTTAAAAAAAATTAAAAGTCTGAAAATATTTTCAAGACTCTTTAAGACTTTGACCTCAACGTTCTGAGGATAATAAAAGTAATATATTCTTTAATGAAAATCTCAGAATTCTGACATGTTCCAGAGAATACTGAGGAGAAAAATATATAACTTATTTTCTTTGAATTTCAGAAATTCGACTTTAATCTGAGAAATAAATCAGAAATCTGGGGAGATTTTCAGATTTTGTTGTTATTTTCTTCTCAGAATTGTCCCTTTAATCTCAGGGCGGTGGTGCTTAGGGACTTGGCAACTGGAAGGTCACCAGTTCAAGTCCCGGCAAGACCAAGTGCTACCGAGGTGTCCCTGAGCAAGGCACCGTTCCCTAAACTGCTCCCCGGGCGCCGTACATAATGGCAGCCCACTGCTCCTAACACTAGGATGGGTCAAATGCAGAGAAACCGTTGTGTTACATAGAACCTGTACTAAGTGACAATAAAAGGAAAACAAACAAAAAATAACTGAGAGAAAAATAAATCTATTTTTGTTTTCGGAAAATATCAGAATCCCGACTTTCTTCCCAGACATCTAACTTTAATCTCAGAACATCTTAACGCACGGACAAACCAGGCCGACGATAAGCGTCGACACGCCCTACTCAGATTGGTGTGTCCCGCACCGTCGGGTCTTTTCAGCCGGGCCGACGCCTTTTCGGCCGAAAACCGCCGGCCAAAGGCAGTCGGCAAAATAAATCACTCTGATTGGCTGTTCAGCTAGCGAATCAGTGCATGAGAAGCAAAACGGAAGTGAGGGACCCAAACAAACTATTAAGAAGGCAAATCTGAGCTTTCCCTGAACTCCAGCTCTCGACAGGTTCGGGAAAGCCCCGTGAGCTTCTCGCTGTAGAGGGAAAATGGAAGCACAGGCTATTTGTTGTTTGTTTATATCACGCAGCCTGTTCTTCTTCTCTGTCTTCCGGTTGTTGCCTCTTTTGAATGACGAATACACGCTACCGCCGCCTGCTGGTAAGGAGAGTTATTGCCACTCACGAATGCGCAGTTCGTACGTGCTTCTTGGCCGTCGGCTGAAGTCTTGTCGGTGTGTTCCAGTGCGACACATGGCCGAGACGCAGAGACGTGAGGCGACGCCACAGTCGGGTCCGTCTGTGTCAGTTCTTTGCTGTCAGCTTGGTGTGTCCGGGCCTTTAGACGTTTTCCCAGCATTTTGAAATTTTCAGAAAACAACATTTTTTTCTTCTTTTCTTAGAGTTCAGATTTTTTAAGTCAGACATTTTATTTTTCAGGATTCTAACTTTAGGTCAGATCTCATGTTGCCCTGATCCCCTTCTGTAGCGTGAAGCCAGACATGAGAGGATTAAGATTATAAAAATGTACCGTCCGAGAGGATCCGGATGAATCAGAAGCTGCTTTTCTGAATCCTCCGATAGCTCCATTTATTCTGCCTGTCCGTTTCAATAAAGTTCAACTGGAGCTGGTTCTCCTGTAAACTGGTTCTCCTGTCAACTGGTTCTCCTGTAAACTGGTTCTCCTGTCAACTGGTTCTCCTGTCAACTGGTACTCTGGTTCTCCTGTAAACTGGTACTCTGGTTCTCCTGTAAACTGGTACTCTGGTTCTCCTGTAAACTGGTACTCTGGTTCTCCTGTAAACTGGTACTCTGGTTCTCCTGTAAACTGGTACTCTGGTTCTCCTGTAAACTGGTACTCTGGTTCTCCAGTAAACTGGTACTCTGGTTCTCCTGTCAACTGGTTCTCCTGTAAACTGGTACTCTGGTTCTCCTGTCAACTGGTACTCTGGTTCTCCTGTCAACTGGTACTCTGGTTCTCCTGTAAACTGGTTCTCCTGTAGTTTTAAATGCAGGTGTATCTGGAATCCTTCCACCTGCTGCAGCTCTCTTTTCTCCCAGAGGAGGAGCAGCAGCAGCCAATAGCAGGCGAGCTCAGAGCAGCAGCAGCCAATAGCAGGCGAGCTCACAGCTGCAGCAGCCAATAGCAGGCGAGCTCACAGCTGCAGACGTCACAATGAAAACACAGATTTAAGATTTCAAGACATCTTTATTTTATCAGACAAATATTTTACAGAAACAGACATTTGTCAAAGTTTAAAAAATGGCACAATTAGCCGAGGAATGTTGAGATGATAAAAACAAATATATCTATTTTTTTTCTGTTCGTCTTTTGTTTTTAAAGTTTGATTAAAACAATACATATATATATATATATATATATATATAATATATTTATTGTTAACATTTGATCCAAATAATTGAAAAATAATCCCAATAAAAAAAGTATGTAATCTGGCACTTTAGTGGGTTTTCTGTCGAGTAAACAAAACATTTCTAAAATTGTTTAAATTTCAATCGAAGTCAGAATAAAATAATCTAAAATTAAGATTTTTTTTTATTTGTACAAAACGCAGAAACCTGACATTCCTACACCCAGCAGATAAACAAACACAAACATGATGACATAAGTTAAGGAGTTTTATCTTAATATACACTTAATTTGTAATAAAACCTCCAATGAAAAATATACCTCTGAATTTACATCGTCTCTCACTTCCTCGACTCATCTGAGAATATCCATCCCAACATTTGGCCATAACTGTGTTTTAGCAGGAAGTGTTGTTCAGTAAATATCAGACGATAAGAAGGAGCTTTATCAGTACCTTAAGAAGTATTGAAGGTCACCTTAAGAAGTGTTGGAGGTCACCTTAAGAAGTATTGGAGGTCACCTTAAGAAGTATTGGAGGTCACCTTAAGAAGTATTGGAGGTCACCTTAAGAAGTATTGGAGGTCACCTTAAGAAGTATTGGAGGTCACCTTAAGAAGTATTGGAGGCCACCTTAAGAAGTATTGGAGGTCACCTTAAGAAGTGTTGGAGGTCACCGTAAGAAGTGTTGGAGGTCACCTTAAGAAGTATTGGAGGTCACCTTAAGAAGTGTTGGAGGTCACCTTAAGAAGTATTGGAGGTCACCTTAAGAAGTATTGGAGGTCACCTTAAGAAGTGTTGGAGGTCACCTTATGTGCAGGAACAGTAATAAGAAAACAAATGAAGGGAAATACGCTTTATTTTTTAGATTTATGTGCCTTAGATGTCTGTTTTACCCAGGTATGGAGCTGAAGTCAAGAAATAAGTAGCCGAGGTCTGCAAAACGACTGCAAAGAAGGAAAAGCACTATCTTAGCTTAGCATAGAGCAGTAATACAGGCAGAAACAGCTAGCTTAGCTTAGCATAGAGCAGTAATACAGGGAGAAACAGCTAGCTTAGCATAGAGCAGTAATACAGGGAGAAACAGCTAGCTTAGCTTAGCATAGAGCAGTAATACAGGCAGAAACAGCTAGCTTAGCATAGAGCAGTAATACAGGGAGAAACAGCTAGCTTAGCATAGAGCAGTAATACAGGGAGAAACAGCTAGCTTAGCATAGAGCAGTAATACAGGGAGAAACAGCTAGCTTAGCTTAGCATAGAGCAGTAATACAGGGAGAAAACAGCTAGCTTAGCATAGAGCAGTATACAGGGAGAAACAGCTAGCTTAGCTTAGCATAGAGCAGTAATACAGGGAGAAACAGCTAGCTTAGCATAGAGCAGTAATACAGGGAGAAACAGCTAGCTTAGCATAGAGCAGTAATACAGGGAGAAACAGCTAGCTTAGCTTCGAATTAAGACAGAAAACTAGAAAGAAACGCTATCCTGGCTTTGTAAAAGTAGGCTACCTTACAATAGGAAGAAACGGCTAGTTTAGCTTAGCATAACAACTGGGAAATTAAATAGGAAAGTTAGCAAGGCTCTATTTTTTCTAACTGTGGTTTTAAGGGGAGTTGAATTCTGGAAATCAAAACAAGAGATACCCAAACTCCCAGAAACGTATTTTCAGGGCGTCTCAAATTATTAATGCTTATAGTGACGACAGCGAGTTTTAAAACCATGCTAACTTTCCCTACTACTTCCAGTCATTATGCTAAGCTAAGCTAAACACATCCTAGACTGCAGCTCCATACTCCATATTCTGTGGGTGTATTTTTGTTACTCTAAATACAGTTTAATTCAAAAACAAGTTATGATTATAAAATTATTTGTTGGTGATTTTTATCTAATGTAATGCCTGAAAATAACACAAATATGGACCCTTGTCTTTTCGGATATAGTGCTGTGTTGTCAATTAAAGACTAAGCAATTAAACACCTAATTTTGTTTAAGTTTTAGAAGGAAAGTGACTAAGCGTTTCTCCCATAATGTTGATCTAATCCTGTATTGTCCGTCAGCATCTCTGTTAATTCTACTATTTATTTACATCCAAACATACAGATGTCACAATACGCTGTTCATCATTTCAAAAAGCCCTATTTTCTATAATATGTGTTTATGTGCAGCGTGGCAGAACCCATCGAGTGGTTGGCTTTAAAGATAACATTTTGCATTAAAAAGTTTCAAAACATTTCGGCCGTCTTTGAGCCGAAACGTCGTCAGACCGTCGCGGCAGCTTTTCGATATTAAAGTGCACAAAGACAAATATATTCCAAAGCTTTGATCTGCATGGCTTTCGTCCCTGAAGTCCGACAGGAGATGGGACCAAAGACAAACCCACTGGTAGTTTAAAAAAAAGGAAAAATATGGCACAATATCACCACTAAAAATCTCTCTAAAGCGGTCGCTGATGGTCGGGGTTTCGTCCAATCACTTGATGCCGTTCGTGGCGTGAGGCTGAATCACGATGGGTGCATTTTCACCTGCAGGAAGAAAAAAAAGAGGACATTTATTAAGTTCCTACCGTCTTATTTCTAATTTTGCAGCAAAAGCAGCAACACGTAGAAGGTTGTTTCAAATGGAAAGACACATTAAAGAGAGGATTGTGCATCGGTACGGAAGAGGATTAGGGCCCCAAGTGAACTAAAACAAATACATATATATATTTTCACATGTGGTCGTAATCATCGTCCATGCATCGGGAATATTAATCGAAATAAGAACGACTTTCCCCAGAAGGAAATTAGCTTTTGTTAGAGTTGCTTTAAAAGTTATTAAAAAAACAGAGAAGATAAAAGTACAATTTGTGCAAATAAATATGTAAAATGACAATAAGATATTCTACCTTCAGATATTTGCTTTCCATCAGGTATCACGGATTCATGACATATAATAATGTTAAGCAACAGCTATAGAGAGGCGAAGTCCCGCCCTTCTACTTCTGACCCATGGGACCTTATTTCGGAAAAATTATGTATTGAAGTCAACGGAGAGAGAACGATTATCTTTCGATCCCGTTTGAATTGTGCCACGAATTACACACATGATGTTTGTCAATCTTAACAAATCATTTTCATGTCAAAAAAGTCACAGTTTGTCGTAAAACTGTTGAAATAAAAGACTATGAAAAATACGCAACTAGAAAGACTACAAATCCCAGAGTCCCGGTCCCGCATGCTGGCTCTCAGGAACCGACTAACTCCCCTTGTGTGTGTGCAGCTCTCAACGCGCCCAGACTTGGAGTGATTTTCACCTCTTTTAATACTTTCCGCCTCGTTCTGAAAGAAAGGAGTGAAATGTTTCAACGTGACGGCCGTCTGGGTGTGTGGTGCGCCGTAAGGGGGTGAAAAGGACGATTCTAAGGGCCCGTGACTGACAGGGGCCCCAACATTAAGAACAAATGTTTAAGTAACCTTTGATCAATCATCAACAATTAACATTAATATAACTTCATATTGATTGACTGACTAAACTTACGATTCATTTCACTTTTTTTCTTCCAAAAGTTAATTATCCAAAGCATCGAACACCCCCATCTATTTACATGTAATGGTTTGGTCCTGCCTCCAAACGCTGTGCGGCACCGGCACTTTCTAGCAGAGAGTGAGAGCATGTGAGGAGCAGGGATGCTAGTACTTACGTGAGTGCGATGTCTCAACGACTAACAAAGTCAGGCTTTCAACAAAGAAAAGAAAGGACAGAAAGACAAGAGAGAGGGACTAAAGGCCGACAGGATGTCACCCAGTTTTTCAAAGGAAAAGGTGGGTGTGGTCCATGAGTGGTGGAAATCAGTCTGTTAGCTAAGCTTAGTCCATTGTAAATAATAATTGTAATGTTTTGCTGACATTAAGTTCTGTTAATATCTTCACAGAAAATTCTGAGGTTTTTCATTTCACAAAATCCCTGATGGTGCGAGACGGGAGATGTAGCTCATTGAGCGGTTTCACACAAACAAAGTGTTACTTCACAGTTTTACGACACAATTGTATTTTTTTTACTTCCAAAATTATCTTTTAAATTGACAAACATCATATGTGTAATTCGTGGCACAATTCAAACGGGATTGAAAGATAATCTTTCTCTCTCCATTGACTTCAATACAGACTTGTTCTGAAATGAGGTCCCATGGAGGAAAGGGAGGGGCCTCGCCTCTCTATTGGTGTAAGCAAGCACATGTATTAATAAGCAACACAGGAAACAACGATGCCACATTTTAAAACAGCGTCCAGTAGAAGTGGTAGGAAGAAATGTTAGCAAGTGATTTGGCAAACAAAGCCAGGAGCTGCTGAAAACCAAACCTCCTCGATGGTAAAGCTTAAAGCTTGATGTTCTGTGAGTTAGTGAAGCAGCCGAGGAGAACTTTATAACTATAACTTTACCTGCGGAGTTGACGACTGTTTCTGAAGTGCCAGCGCTCGGCTGAATAATTATTACATGGTCTGCCGCTGTGAAAAAGAAAATGTCACACTGAGAAAACCCCCTCTACTTCTTATCATCAGTGTTTGCACCAGCTAAAGGTCAAAGGTGTTACAACCTTTCCACCTATAATGTTTCTGCAGCAGACGGTGAAGGACACTGCGATCTCGTACTCTTGGCTGCGCATTAACTGGGACATGATTGTGGTTTTAAAAAAATATGACCATGTAGGTAAAATAGAGCGGTGCAGGGATGACGTATTACCCTGAAGGAAGCCGCTGGTTCCCTCGACAACAAAGCAACGGGATTCCTCCAGAGGGTTTAGGGAAATAGCTGGAAATAAGGTCTGTGGAAAACCAACCTGTTTGATGAATGCACGTTTTGTTCAGCCGGATAATCTCCACATGTCTACTTTTATCATGTTCTAATCATAAATCTAATGTTCAACGTGGTGCTATAAACCACATGTGTCAAACTCGAGGCCCGGGGGCCAGATCAGGGCCGTGGTGGATTTAATTTCGGCCCACAGGATCATTTGTAATTCCTATTAGATCTGGCCCTCCGGTATATTGCACGCACACCTTCACTCCATCCTGAGGGTCTCCTCCGCTCAGAGCCTGAGCCCAAACATTGATGACCTTGCTCCCAAGATGAGATGCCAAGTATCTGAGCTAGCATCACAGAGCAGCACACTGAGTTTAATGGATGCTTCCTTCTGCACTTTCTCTCACGACAACAGGGCATGTTTGGTTTTCTCTGTGAGGGGAATAGTTTTGTTGAAGCTGTTGTTGGCCTGTGGGGAAATGTACTCATAAGAAATGACTCTGGAAAAGCTGCAGATAGAGCCATAAGAAATGAATGCAGCTGATTATTTAATGTTTAATGTTGTTTTTATAGGCGATCATTGAAGCTTTGTTAGTTCCAGGTTTAATATGTGCAATAAGTTCATTTCAATAAGTTCTGCAATAAACATTGAACCAGTCCGGCCCTCCACTAGCACCCATTTCTTAATGTTGGCCCACTGTGTGTTTGATTTTGACCCCCCCTGCTATAAAGGAACTACAGTGAGTCCAGCAGCACGACTTCAACGTCACGCCGACTTCAGATCCAGATTCAAACACACAGATTCTAAATGGAACGAGTTGAAGCTTTTGAACAGTCTGCAGGAGGCAGGGACTTGCTCTCAAGCAGAACAGAAACTAACTTAGAGGAGTGTTTACGTGTTCGGCGTAATGACGTACAACGTCCTCCACGACTTCTGTAGTCCTATTCAGCCACTTGGTAACAACCATCGTTTCTCAGACACGTCCACTCTTCAGAAATCACCAGTGGGGTCACTGCTGATGATTTCATGTCCTAGAACAAAACGTGATCCGTCTCTTCAATGTGTCTCAACCACAGACCTGATTTCAGATAGTCTCCTAAATCCTATGGAGAGATCCCATTGGCTCTGAGACGAGGGGACAGGAAGTGGAGAAATGCTGACTCACTTCCTGGTTTTAGGACTCATTCCTGCACCGCTCGACAGAAATCCACCACAACCTCTGACAGCTAATTCTGTCTAAAACACGGAAAAGGATAAAGCCAAAACTGCTCTGACGTTGGACAAAGTTTGACAACCAAATAACCAAATAGTGACTTGGTGAGATTCTTGTCACCAGGTCCCTCTCAGCTAGAATGTCCTGCTGCGATGTGGTTGTGAAATGCAACAAGCACTTTCACAACCACATCGTTGTGAAACCCAGCCACTTTGGCCTCAGGTGCTCGAGAACAGATGGGGAAACGCAGGTAGATCAACTTGTGGAAACAAGTACACTTGCGTGTCATCCTTGCACAAGGGGCCGTGCTAATCTTCTCTCTCACACAACGCAATAGAAAATGTGTGAATTCATTGTTGTCGACCTCGCTGTCTTTGTGATTTGTATAAACTGCCGGTTACTTCTGTCTGTATCTTTATGTGGGATTCATCCACAGAAAGGATGAAGCCAAAACCACCCTGACATCTCCTCTGCATCGTTTCCACTTTCTCAAGCCTCTCTTCCTGATCTGTGTCTCATGAGAGTTAGATATTTTCACGTGTGTCTTGGAATACAAAGGGACTAGAGATGTCCCGATCCGATCACGTGAATGGGGATCGGAGCCGATCACGTGATTTTCAAAAGATCGGAAAAAAAAAAAATCGGGGATCGGGATTTTTTTTTTTTTTATATAAAATATTTGTATTATTTTATTTAATGTTACAAAACAAAAATGACCATGTTCACGTCTTAAAGTCATCCTGAGGCCTTAGCTTTGGTTTAAAATGACACAACATCATGTGTTGCTTCTGTTGGGCTTGTTTTCAGACCTGGTTATTCCTCTCAAAGCAACAGAGTGGGCGCAGTGTCTGATAGCAGCTAACGAGAGGCTACGTTCAGCTCGGGAGTCGGGAGTCGGGACGGAGAAAATGTCAGGAGTTTGGAAGTATTATGAAATTGAAAGCGAAGGCAGTGTCACAGCCAGATGCAATGTTTACAAGGCGGAGGTTCCGCGTGGTGGAAAGAACAGAGCTACGTTCAACACGACCAATCCAATACGCCACCTGAGAAACAAACACCAACAGCAACAGGACGAGTGCACAGCGGCCACTCGGGTAACGGCACTGAAGCAACCGACACTTTAGAGGCTTTGAAAAGGAAAGAGAAACTGCCCAGAACCGTGAAAAGGCCAAAGCAATAACAGCAAGATAGCTGAATTCATCGCGTTGGATGACCAGCCTTTTTTCCTCTTAACGCATTGCATAAAGATCGGATCGGGAAAAATCGGTATCGGCAGATTGTCAAAATCAAATGATCGGAATCGGATCGGGAGCAGGACAAGGTGATCGGGAGCAGGACAAGGTGATCGGGAGCAGGACAAGGTGATCGGGAGCAGGACAAGGTGATCGGGACACTTGCCGTTTCAGATAACCCTTCTGACCGTGAATGAGTTGTTCCAGCAGCTGGATCATCCTACCTGCGTCCTGATTCCTGATCTCCGCCTCCAGGTCTTCAGGGTCCACATAGGCGAAGTTTTCCTGTTCTTCGCTCGTCTTGCATTTCCCACAACAGAAGCAGCAGCAGCAGAAGCAGCAGCAGCAGGTGAAGATCCCGCAGCAGACCACCAGGCCCTGAACACAGAGGGCAGGGAGAGGAGCTGAATTAGGATACAGCAGAAAAACGTTGTCGATGATCTACGAAATGATCAAGTTTCTGTTCGATTAAGTCCCTTGAAATAGATTTGTAAATAGTTTTAAATACATTTCTACAACGCTGCTTCAATTAGGAATGGGGCGATCCATAATTATTGCAGTTTTATTTCTTTTTTGGGGGAATCAACTTTTCAGTTGGTCAATTCTTTTTTTTTTGTCAATTTAAGTCAGCAATTTTTTATTCAACGTTTTTTTAAGTCAACTTTTTGTTTTAGTCAACTTCATTTTTGTCTAAAAAAAAATTCAGTTAACTTTTTTTTACGTCAATGTTCTTTCAACTTTTTTGTATTGGTCAATATTTTTTTAATTAAACTTTTTTTTTAACGTTTTTTGTCAACTTTTTTTGGTCAACATTTTTTTTCAGTTAACTTTTTTTTTAAAGGTCACCTATCATGCAAAATGCACTTTTGTACGTCTTTTAAACATGAATATGTGTCCCCGGTGTTCCAGGGAACTCACCACGTGTCAGAAAACACAACCCTCTCTATTTTCCTCCAAACCCAAATCTCTTAAAAAGGCGCTGCAGCGGATCTGATACAGACTGATCCAGATTTGAACACTTCTCTGATGTCACAGAAGTGGCGCAACGGCTATTGGGCCAACTCCACCAGTCAGGAGGAGACAGCGCTGGAGTACATATGCCAGGCCTGTAGGTGGCGCTGCTCTCACAGAATCAGCCCGTGCCAAGACAGTGTTAAATTGAGCGAAATGAGGAATGGCTAAAATGCATGATCTGTTTGGTATTTTGAAAAATAAAAAGTATAAATATGCCTTATAGGTTTGGTCCTACACTATATTATTCAAATACAGCATGATCGGTCCACTTTAAGTCAACGTTCTTTGCTCAACTTTTTTTTGGTCAACCTGATTGAAGAGTTTTTCGCCTGTCGGCCTCCATATGAAATGCACGTTTCCTCTCACCTTGAACCAGCACTTGGACATGAGGAAGTAATATTTGACGCTCTCGTCCCCAAACTGCTCGGCGACGTAGAGTCCCATCGAGCCGTACTCATCGTAGATCTTCCGTTTGTTCTCATCGCTGAGGATGGAGTTGGCGTTGTTGATTTCCTTGAATTTGTCCGCAGCCTCTGGGTTGTCTGGGTTCTTATCCGGATGATGCCTCAACGCCAGTTTCCTGTAAATAAGGGAGTGAGAGTATAACTTAGCTTTTTATTAGCAACCCCCCACTTTAAATGTTATTTTAGTCTTTATTATTTACCTCCCTTTATATTGTTTTATTTGTTTTATAGGTCTCAATCTTTTTATTTGTGTTGTAGCTATTAGGGCTGTACCCGAATATTCGAATATTCGTTCGTTGGAGTACTATTCGGGTTTAAATTTCGTTATTCGGATATTTGTTTTGTTTGTTTTTCCACCAAATTTTATTTATTGAAATCTCCAATATCAACGTAAGAGCTTGTGCCTCATCGGGGGGCGCTAACACTTAACCATAAACGTTATTGTTTACTTTCTCCGTCTTTATATGTAGATTACTTTTCTCCGTCTCCGTCACGTTGTTTCCAAAGAACTTCCTGTCAACAGCGCTACCTCTCCTTCAAAATAAAAGCATGTCCATAAATAGGAAGCCAAGCCAAATTACACTTAAGACATATACAACGAAAGTAACACAATGCCATATCCTTTTCAATTTCAAAGAACACAAATTTGGTTAATAACTATAAAACAACAATACTGTAGAATGACTAACTTAATGCCGTGAATACACCGAAATACACGTGCGGTTCGCTTCGTGCGGTTCGCTTCGTGCGGTTCGCTTCGTGCGGTTCGCTTCGGCCGAATATTCGCTGCTGATTACTACCGAATATCCGGAGCCCGAAAAATGGTATTCGGGACAGCCCTAGTTATAGGGCCATATGTTCACTTTGTTTTATATTTCATATTGTTGCATCGACTCAGTTGTCTTGTGTCTTATCCGTCAGAGAAAAACCATCAGTTCCTTTCCATTAGTGCACTCAAAGGGCCGGTTGGAACTTTAAGACTATATAAATATACATATATAATATATACAAAATAATGTATTATATTACATTATTGCCTCTGCATTGGATTATTATCTGATAGGGTAATAACTTCATAATTAACTACGTCTGAAAGCAGAAGTCTGGGGCAAATCATTGCAAGTCTCTTCAGTGCACAAAATGAGATGCATTGTGGGACATGTAGTTCATGGACAAGTGATATTTGTGAACACACCTGTACGCTTTCTTTAGTTCCTCTGGCGACGCTCCTTTCTTCAAATCAAGGATCTTATAAAGGCTTTCTCCTGCCGTCGACATTTTACGCTGAGGTCTGTTTTGGTCCTCCATGATTCAGGATCTGGAAGCTGGAACAAGTAGAATATAAAGATATACATTATAGGAGAGGACTCTTTAAAGTAGAGACACTACATACTGATATACACCTGAACATCAGCAGGAAAGGACTCTTTAAAGTAGAGACACTACATACTGATATACACCTGATCATCAGCAGGAGAGGACTCTTTAAGTAGAGACACTACACACTGATATACACCTGAACATAAACAGGAGAGGACTCTTTAAAGTAGAGACACTACACACTGATATACACCTGAACATCAACAGGAGAGGACTCTTTAAAGTAGAGACCCTACATACTGATATACACCTGACATCAGCAGGAGAGGACTCTTTAAAGTAGAGACTCTACATACTGACATACACCCCAACCGTCAGCAGGAGAGGACTCTTTAAAGTAGAGACGTACTACATACTGATTATACACCTGAACATCAGCAGGAGAGGACTCTTTAAAGTAGAGACCACTACATACTGATATTACCACCTGAACATCAGCAGAGAGGGTACTCTTTTAAAGTAGGCGACACTAATACTGATATACACGCTGAACATCAGCAGGAGAGACTCTTAATAAATGGATAATCAGAGAGCGACTCTTACAGTAGAGACACTACATACTGATATACACCTGAACATCAGCAGGAGAGGACTCTTTAAAGTAGAGACACTACATACTGATATACACCTGAACATCAGCAGGAGAGGACTCTTTAAAGTAGAGGACACACATACTGATATACACCTGAACATCAGCAGGAGAGGACTCTTTAAAGTAGAGACACTACATACTGAATATACACCTGCAACATCAGCAGAGAGGACTCTTTAAAGTAGAGACACTACATAATGATATACACCTGAACATCAGCAGGAGGAGGACTCTTTAAAGTTAGAGACCACTACATACTGATATCACCTGAACATCAGCAGGAGAGGACTCTTTAAAGTAGAGACACTACATACTGATATACACCTGAACATCAGCAGGAGAGGACCTCTTTAAAGTAGAGACACTACATACTGATATACACCTGAACATCAGCAGGAGAGGACTCTTTAAAGTAGAGACACTACATACTGATTATACAACCTGAACATCAGCAGGAGAGGACTCTTTAAAGTAGAGACACTACATACTGATATACACCTGAACATCAGCAGGAGAGGACTCTTTAAAGTAGAGACACTACATACTGATATACACCTGAACATCAGCAGGAGAGGACTCTTTAAGTAGAGACACTACATACTGATATACACCTGAACATCAGCAGGAGAGGACTCTTTAAAGTAGAGACACTACATACTGATATACACCTGAACATCAGCAAGAGAGGACTCTTTAAAGTAGAGACACTACATACTGATATACATCTGAACATCAGCAGGAGAGGACTCTTTAAAGTAGAGACACTACATACTGATATACACCTGAACATCAGCAAGAGAGGACTCTTTAAAGTAGAGACACTACACACTGATATACACCTGAACATCAGCAGGAGAGGACTCTTTAAAGTAGAGACACTACATACTGATATACACCTGAACATCAGCAGGAGAGGACTCTTTAAAGTAGAGACACTACACACTGATATACACCTGAACATCAGCAGGAGAGGACTCTTTAAAGTAGAGACACTACATACTGATATACACCTGATCATCAGCAGGAGAGGACTCTTTAAAGTAGAGACACTACACACTGATATACACCTGAACATCAACAGGAGAGGACTCTTTAAAGTAGAGACACTACACACTGATATACACCTGAACATCAACAGGAGAGGACTCTTTAAAGTAGAGACACTACACACTGATATACACCTGAACATCAACAGGAGAGGACTCTTTAAAGTAGAGACACTACATACTGATATACACCTGAACATCAGCAGGAGAGGACTCTTTAAAGTAGAGACTCTACATACTGACATACACCCCAACGTCAGCAGGAGAGGACTCTTTAAAGTAGAGACACTACATACTGATATACACCTGAACATCAGCAGGAGAGGACTCTTTAAAGTAGAGACACTACATACTGATATACACCTGAACATCAGCAGGAGAGGACTCTTTAAAGTAGAGACACTACATCACTGATATACACCTGAACATCAGCAGGAGAGGACTCTTTAAAGTAGAGGACACTACATGCTGATATACACCTGAAACATCAGCAGGAGAGGACTCTTTAAAGTAGAGACCACTACATACTGATATACACCTGAACATCAGCAGGAGAGGACCTCTTTAAAGTAGAGACCACTACATACTGATATACACCTGAACATCAGCAGGAGAGGACTCTCTAAAGTAGAGACACTACATACTGATATACACCTGAACATCAGCAGGAGAGGACTCTTTAAAATTAGAGGACACTACATACTGATATACACCTGCACATCAGCAGGAGAGGACTCTTTAAAGTAGAGACACTACATACTGATATACACCTGAACATCAGCAGGAGAGGACTCTTTAAAGTAGAGACACTACCATACTGATATACACCCTGAACATCAGCAGGAGAGGACTCTTTAAAGTAGAGACACTACATTACTGATATACACCTGACATCAGCAGGAGAGGACTCTTTAAAGTAGAGGACCATACATACTGATATACACCTGAAACATCAGCAGGAGAGGACTCTTTAAAGTAGAGACACTACACACTGATATACACTGAACATCAGCAGGGAGAGGACTCTTTAAAAGTAGAGACACTACATACTGATATACACCTGAACATCAGCAGGAGAGGACTCTTTAAAGTAGAGACACTACATACTGATATACACCTGAACATCAGCAGGAGAGGACTCTTTAAAGTAGAGACACTACATACTGATATACACCTGAACATCAGCAGGAGAGGACTCTTTTAAAGTAGAGACACTACATACTGATATACACCTGAACATCAGCAAGAGAGGACTCTTTAAAGTAGAGACACTACATACTGATATACATCTGAACATCAGCAGGAGAGGACTCTTTAAAGTAGAGACACTACATACTGATATACACTGAACATAGCAAGAGAGGACTCTTTAAAGTAGAGGACACTACATACTGATATACACCTGAACATCAGCAGGAGAGGACTCTTTAAAGTAGAGACACTTACATACTGATATACACCTGAACATCAGCAGGAGAGGACTCTTTAAAGTAGAGGACACTACACACTGATATACACCTGAACATCAGCAGGAGAGGACTCTTTAAAGTAGAGACACTACATACTGATATACACCTGAACATCAGCAGGAGAGGGACTCTTTAAAGTAGAGACACTACATACTGATATACACCTGAACATCAGCAGGAGAGGACTCTTTAAAGTAGAGACACTACATACTGATATACACCTGAACATCAGCAGGAGAGGACTCTTTAAAGTAGAGACACTACATACTGATATACACCTGAACATCAGCAGAGAGGACTCTTTAAAAGTAGAGACACTACATACTGATATACATCTGAACATCAGCAGGAGAGGACTCTTTAAAGTAGAGACACTACATACTGTATACACCCTGAACATCAGCAGAGAGGACTCTTTAAAGTAGAGACACTACATACTGATATACACCTGAACATCAGCAGGAGAGGACTCTTTAAAGTAGAGACACCTGCACCTCGTTGTTCCCATAGTGCGTCTCTTATTATCTGCGTAGTTTCTTTATCTTATAGACTAGTCTCTACATTAGGATTTGCATGTTAACTCAATAAAAACGAAACAATAAAAAAATGAAAACCCAGGCCAGCTATATCAACTTGTATCTCTGGGGGTGAATAATAACTATAATAACAATTCCTAACTGAGTACAAAGTCACATTTAAAGCACTTTTAATTGCTTATAAACTCTTTGAGGAAGTAAATAAAGCCAAATAAAAGGTGAAGTCCAGCATGCTGGGAGTCCAGACAGCCCATCATATTGGCTATAATGCTAGATAAACAAACATAGTTTCAGTTCATTTAAAAACGCACTTTCCTAGACTCAGATATTTAACTTTAAACACTTTTATTAAAGTTAAATCCTGCCGGGTGACGTCACGACCAACTGCTAACAGAGCTAGCT
Organism: Gymnodraco acuticeps; assembly: GCF_902827175.1. NCBI lineage: Eukaryota > Metazoa > Chordata > Actinopteri > Perciformes > Bathydraconidae > Gymnodraco > Gymnodraco acuticeps. The sequence goes on along the minus strand of NW_022992335.1, from coordinate 66,423 downwards.
AACTTTAGCATCAGCGTTAAATCTCACCTCCTGGAAGATGTCCTCTTTCTGTGTCAGATCATAAAGTCCCGAGTGTCTCCGCTGCTGCTGCTGCTAACGTGTGTCCCATAAAGTGGAGCAGTTTGTCGGGTGTTATCTTTTAAAAACTTCTCCTGGTGAGAAACAGGAAAAAGTTCCGCAGAGAAGCAGGAAGTCACCGCAGACCGGAAGTACGTCACTTAAACCCACGTAACTTTATGAAAACAAAAACGATTAAAAAAAAGTATTTATTATTAACATTACTTTAAATCAACGCAGCATTCCAACCAAATCAATACAAATAACACCAATTTGTTTATGTTTTAATTTATAATTCATATGTAAATATTGATTATCCCTGACACATTATAGTCAAACATTATTAACATTTATTTTTAAATCTGACTACCGTTTATATCCATGTAATCCTGAGTCGTCTGATTCTCACCTCACTTCTCCTCTGATGGCTCTCTCAGGATTGTTGACATCCTCCTGGATCCATCTTCTTCTTCTTTTATTATTATTATTATTATTATTATTTATAGACACATGCATTCTCCGGCATCTGGGCTAGATGTGTTGTAAATGTATTATCTTTTTAATTTACACACGACATCTATTGCACATCAGTCCGTCCTAGAGGGTGTCGCAGTCTGCTCCCTCACTCACCTATTTCTGCAATAGCACCTGGTAGTCACACCCTGGCCGTGTCTCATTTCTGAGATTCCCCTCCTCGACTCCTATCCTCGTGTCTCAGTCCCGCCCGCAGGAGGAGCCGAGGAAGGGAGCCGAGGAGAGAGGAGGGGAGCCGAGGAGAGAGGAGGGGAAGCAGCAGGCGGTTAGAGAAAGGAGAACTCCTCTCCTCTGAGCGGTCATTTTAAAGAGACGTCCTTTAATGATGACAGGAGGCAGCAGCCCTGTGTCTGATGGACAGATGTGTTCATGACCACTTCTATATTTACTTTGATTCATTCACAGTGCGGTGTCATGAGACAATAACAGGCTACAGATGAGGACACACACACACACCACACACACACACACACACACACACACACACACACACACACACACACACACATATGTATATAAATATATACAATTTCAGAATCAAACAAGTATGAGAGCACTCTCATAATAACGTAACACTATCAGAGACTGGATATACTCCCCCCCCCCCCCCCCCTCTCTCTGGTCGCTACAATGAGGAAAATAAATTACGGGCCAAAAGTTGTATTTACAAGTATTAAAGTAAGCAGAGGACACCAAACCAACTGAGACCTGTCGGTCCGCCGCATCTACACACACACTGTACCACACACACCTACACACTGTACCACACACACCTACACACTTTACCACACACACCTACACACTGTACCACACACACCTACACACTGTACCACACACACCTACAGCTGGGTCATTCTACAGAAAAGGTGGAAGTGCTGTCACTTACCTTTGCAGACACCAAAATACATGACGTTGACCTAATACTCACATTATATGTTGGATAAATAGAGATTGTCTTAATGGAACTAAATTAAACAATTAAAAAAATTGCAATTGATTTTAAAATGCCAAGTTCAAGGAACTGCCTTGTCACTTTGATCATACGTGGAAGTGGAGCCTATAGTTTTCATTTCAAATGTCTTTTTTTCAATAAATAAATCGCATTCATATTTACATAACATTACATACATTAAATATAGGCTAACACTGAAATGGTACAAAAAACGCAAATTATTATTAATAATATCCAATAAATGTCAGTCACCCAAAATGACATCATTGGTGTTGCTGCTACACAAAACGCTTTTATTCTGAAGTGATGAACTCTCTCTGAAGTGCCTCCTGTAACAAGGATCCTTTGAGGCACAAAGACATAAGTCAGATGCTTCTTACTTTGTTTGTTAAAGGTGTCATTTTATCTTCAAAGTTACGTACTTTCAAGTCTGTCATAGTGTTACTCATTGCATAGCCCTAGGGGTGAACATTGGAATGGGAAAATGTATTGAAGAGTTAAACAATTTTGATATTGACTGAAGCTCATAAAGTATGTGGTCTGACACATGGCAGCCATTTTGTTAAAATTGTAGTGTTTTCTCCAAATTGTCCCTGGTGTTACTCTTCTTCCTGGTAACACGTAACACCAGTGACGTTCCTATGTAAATAAGCTTAATGTAAAAATATTTAAAAATAATAAAAATACTTTAAGCTCCACTTGTTGTGGATTCATCAAGTTAAGAGTTAGTTATTGCTATTTAACAGGTTTTAGATGTGTTTAGAAGGAATATATTTCAGCAGATTTGTATCACCCAGATTCCACCTTTTCTGTAGAATGACTCCAACCTAGTCTCACAAAAAAACATGTAATAACTACGTTGGTCCACAACTTGGGACGTAGTCCATCCATCCATCTTCTCCGCTTATCCGTGGTCGGGTCTCGGGGGTAGCAGTTCCAGCAGAGAGCCCCAAACTTTCTTTTTCCTGGCGACATCAACCAGCTCTGACTGGGGGATCCCAAGGCGCTCCCAGGCCAGCGAAGAGATATAATCCCTCCACCTGGTCCTAGGTCTACCCCTTGGTCTCTTCCCAGCTGGACGTGCCTGGAACACCTCCATAGGGAGGCGCCCAGGTGGCATCCTAACTAGGTGCCCGAACCACCTCAACTGGCTTCTTTCGACGAGAAGGAGGAGCGGCTCAACTCCGAGTCCCTCCCTGATGACCGAACTTCTCCCCTTATCCCTAAGGGAGACACCAGCCACCCTGCGGAGAAAACCCATCTCGGCCGCTTGTATCCGCGATCTCGTTCTTTCGGTCATGACCCATCCTTCAGGACCATAGGTGAGGGTAGGAACGAAAATGGCCCGGTAGACAGAGAGCTTTGCCTTCTGGCTCAGCTCCCTTTTCGTCACTACGGTGCGGTAAAGCGACTGCAGTACCGCTCCCGCTGCTCCGATTCTGGGACGTAGTATTTCTACAAAAACGCCTCAATAGTTTTCTGTGTGGGGAACAACATCACTCGTAATCTCTATCCTTCTCATAATTACAAAAATAGTCTGCTAAATGTTCTAATCTGCTACTTCTAATCTGTGGATGCTTTATGTGTAAATGCAATATGCTACTCTCGATTTTTTAAATAACATTAAACCTCTCCCTCCTGTGGTGACATATGGCTCAATGTAGCTGGATCTCAAAATACCCTTGGGCTGCAGATGCATCACCTGGTGGTCTGGCCCTCTGAGCTTCCTCATTGTTGTGGTTGATACCAGGCTGTCAGTGGCATTTGGTTCATGTTTGGCACCCCTGGGGTAACTGGAGGGCCGTTGTTCGGTGCAATGTTCTGCGGACACTCTCTGGACCAATGTGTCAGCTGACCACATTTGTAGCAGCCTTCATCTGTTCTTCGTCTTGATCGTTGCTCTCCTCTCCATTGTCCTTTCTGTTGATGCTGTATCTGAATCTCTGGCGCTACCTGAGTTTGAACTGTTGGAGGTGTCTGCACTACGGTCTCTGTTAGTATGGCCTTCTCTGTAGTTGCCATTTGCCTTGTCGCTTTCTTGTTTTTATTAGCTTCGTTATCTTTCTCAGCTGTATCCTCAGAAGTCTAAATTGTAGTGCTTCCATTTCTTCATCATTTTCCCTTTTTGCTGCCTGGTCTTTCATATCGTGGTGAATGAGATGTTGTCTCCATTCTTCAATGGGTTTAGCGACTAAAGCCACCTCGTCTCCCAGGCGTGCCTGCACTGATGGGGGAAGGGCTTTAGTGACCGCGTTCTGCCACAACATTACGATAGCCGGAGAAACGTCATGTCGTTCTCCAGTGCTGGCCTCCCACACTCCTTCACATCTCTTCAGGAAGGCATGCATGTCTTCCTCCGTGCCTTTCCTCAGGCTGGTGAGGGCATGTAAACGGTGTGTTGTTGGGTAGATGTGTCGAATAGCGGCCCAATAATTCGACCTGATGTAGTTGAATGGAGTGTCATCTGAGTCGTGCGTGCAATTGGCCGGTAGCATGAGTCTTCTCAGTTACTGTTGTTGTGTCTGGAGAACCTTCGCCCTCTCTTCTCTTGAGTTGTGCTTCCATTCTTTTGCTGAGGTCTTCCATTCTACTGTGGAGTTCCTCCTTCAGTTGGTTGACTTCACCAGATAGGAGTCTTACCTCATACTCCAAGTCTTTGACACGTGTAACTGTGGGGAGACCGTCCAACTCCAATACTCCTCCTACAGCACCAAAAGTTGGGGCTTGTATTGAGGGTTGAAAGAAAAGGTGTTCTTCTGTCATGTAGGAAGGAGGCGCATCTGTCAAGCTTGGATGGAGCTTTGAAGGTTGGATAACTGGAGCTTCTTCTGTCTTTTCTTTCTTATCTTCCTTTGCTGTGAGCTCTGCTCCTTGAGCCACATACATGCTGTTCGTTGATCCTTGGCTGACATATTTTAGATGGAGTACCAGACTTGTAAGATTTTTCTGTAGCCCCGGACAATCCTCCCTCAATAATATAATACATTGACCGTGCTTTACGTGAACTTCATCATGACACTAGAGAGGACTGCAGGACTGTAATTTCCCATGTTCGGTGAATGCAACAGAGGCACCAGACCAATCAGAGAGTTGCATGGAAATAAACGTGTGCTTGTTTCATTCAAGCTCGGCTCTGTGTGTGTGTGGCAATAGCGAGAGAGAGAGAGAGAGAGAGAGACCGGTGCCAGCAGCAGGGACCGTGATGTTAGCATCTGGTTAGCTAGCTGCACTAACGGACATAAGGAGCTGTTGGTTCCACAACAAGCTGGAGGAGAGTCCTCTCCTCTCAGTCTGAGAGGCTCAGGTGAGCTAAAGGACTCTCTGAGGGTTTAGATAGTTCACTTTAGTCTTGCATTCACACCTAATAGTCCGCTTCTCTGGTGCGCACCAGACCACAGTTTGTTCCATTGTTTCATTTTCCAGAAGGTTCGGTTTGCGTTCGGCCAAAACTCAAACGGACTATAAACTTTAAACACAAGTCATGTGCTCGGAAATGCTGTTCAACCATTGGTCAGACATTAAGGGGGTAAAAACGCAAATCCCGGCAATTTCTACCAGAGGCCTCCGCCATTGAGCATCGGCAACTTTCTGCAGGTTTATTCTCATGCTGCTGTTAATCTGGAGATCAACAGACTCTAGACTACTTTTATGTAGCTGACGGAGCATTTCTTTACACGACACTGTTCAACTCTTCATCCTGCTTCACTCTTTAAATGAACAACCGCGGATGTCTTGAAAGACTCTTTCGCTAAAGATTTTGAAGACATCCGCGTTCTTGTGACGCGTATACTACGCTTCCTATGTTTTGGTGCGGACTGCGTTCACACCAGCGATGAACCGCTCCAGAGTTCACTAGCAAGCGCTCCGAGACCACCTCTATTAGGCGGGCCAGAGTCCAGTTGTTTAGTTCACTTCAGAGGGCTGCGTTCACACCGACCCAAACGAACTAGACCAAGCGGCTAAACGCACCAGGGTTAGATTCAACCGGACTATACAAGGCTGGTGTGAATGCGCCGTTATCTCAGTGAGTCTCAAACGGTTTGGTCACAAATTATTCAAAAGATTATTTCCGCGGGACAACTTCATTACATTACATTGCATTTAGCTGACGCTTTTATCCAAAGCGACTTACAATAAGTGCGTTCGACCAACAAAATACAACTTGAAGAAAACAGAATCATAAAGTACATCAGGTTCATAGAGCCAAAACATTTCAAGTGCTACTCAACTGGCTTTAGAAAAGCCAGTCCTTTATTAGTATAAAGTGCTTTGTTAATAGTTCTATCGCTCGAAGTGGAGTCGAAAAGAGATGAGTTTTCAGTCTGCGCCGGAAGATGTGTCAAGCTATCTGCCGTCCTGATGTCAATGGGGAGCTCATTCCACCATCCTGGAGCCAGGATAGCAAACCCACGTGTTTTTCGCCGTTGGGAAACTTGGGTCCCCTCGCAGCGAGGGCGCAACGAGTCGTTTGGCTGATGCAGAGCGTAGTGCACGCGCTGGGGTGTACGGTTTAACCATGTCCTGGATGTACGAAGGGCCAGATCCATTCGCAGCATGGTAAGCAAGTACCAGTGTCTTGAAGTGGATTCTAGCAGTTACCGGAAGCCAGTGAAGGGAGTGAGGAGCGGAGTGGTGTGTGGGAACATTTAGGAAGGTTGAAGACCAGACGAGCCGCTGCATTCTGGATGAGCTGCAGAGGTCGGATGGCACATGCAGGTAGACCAGCCAGGAGGGAGTTGCAGTAGTCTAGGCGTGAGATGACGAGAGCCTGGACCAGAACCTGAGTCGCTTTCTGAGTCAGCTGGGACGTATCTTCCTGATGTTGTAAAGCGTGTATCTGCAGCAACGGGTTTGTAGCAGCCGATGTTTTGCAGTGAAGGACAGGTTGTTATCTAGGGTCACACCCCAGATTCCTTGCAGTCTGAGTCGGGAGGAAACAACTGAGGTGCCAATGTTGATTGTTAGGTCAAGAGTGGGACAATCTTTTCCCGGGAGGAAGAGCAGCTCAGTCTTGTCAAGGTTGAGCTTGAGGTGGTGAGCAGACATCCACTGAGAGATGTCAGCTAGACAAGCAGAGATGCGTGCAACGACCTGGGTCTCTGAGCGGGGAAAGGCCAGAATTAATTGGGTGTCGTCAGCGTAGCAGTGGTAAGAAAAACCATGCGGGGCTAATGACTGATCCGAGCGAGTTTTTGTACATATGATCATTATAGTCTATATGGCAGTAAAACAAGAATAGAGTTTAAAAGGGAGTGATTTGTAAAATATCCATAAAGAAAAAGTAAATCTGTTTACAGTTCTGTTTCAAATGGATGCTGAGAGATGTTTCCATAGATCTCTTCATTTTGCTCTCAAAGTGCACCAGATTGATGCTTTTAACTTCAATATTTAAAACAAATCTTCCCAGGGGAGCATCCCCCCGGACCCCCTAGAGGAGGTGAGGTTGCCCCCCACTCATAAAAAATAGACCTTTACCCCTGCCTATATGCCCTGATTATCGAGCCTTCAGTGTGCTGCGTGTGGGGAGCGTTGCAGTAGAAAATTCCACTGTAGCGCCGCGGCCGCCGCCACAGTGGGCTAAGCAAGCCCCGAATGTTTTCAGGTCCAGGCGACGCCCCTGGTCCATACCAAGAGGGTCGTCCCGGCTTTGACCCATGCTTGTTGCTGTTGCAGGTATTCAGCATTCTCATGTTCAACTACGTTCTACGGACTGTCGTTGGTTCAGGTTGATCATCTGCTGGAATCAATCCTCTCGTTTGCCACTGCTTGAACAGTTTCTCTAATCGGTTCCATGTCTTCTGTCTACGACTTGGAACTGTTAAAGCATCTGATCTGATTTTTACCCTTGCCTTGATATCTGCAGTTGAGACTGGCTCTGCGTCTGGTCTCAACCTGGTGTCATTTGGCGACATGTTTCTTAAATACTAGGATACAATTATTAAGTTATCAAAGATGAAGCACTAATCCTCTGACTGGTACCTTTGTATTCCTTATAAAAAATATCCTTTGTCTTCAGATTTATTTTCTTTTAAAAAAGTTTTAATTGTTTTTAGAAGTTAAAGGTTTATTAAGTTTTTTTTTTCTTTTTAAATTAAAGTTTTTTTTCTTTTAAAGTTAAAAAGTAAATTTAGAAAATAAAAAAATAAAATGTGTACAGTGTATGTTTTGACTTTGAAATATGAAAATAGAAATATGGTGAAAATCTAAATCCGCTGTGTACTGTGTATACTGAAGTGTATGGAATTATGCAAATGTCAATTAAACTTCAGAATATTATTGTATCTTTCCCTAAAATGTGTTTTATTTATAATTCTGTGATATGTAATAACTCTGTACCACCAGCAGAGTGCGCTGTTGTAATTTCTAGCTCAATCCACTAGGGATAGCTGTTGCAAACTAACCTCTAGTTAACAAGAAGAAGCTTATTTTCCTTACAAATATCTTAAAAATGGGAAGAAAATTACAATATGGTTAAACAATACAGCACAACACCACCAAAACACATTTGCAGCATTTTGAATTCTTAAACAAGTTATGCTTGTCAGACTGGCATGACCTTTGCAACAAACATATAATAAAGACATGAGCATGTTTAGCAAGTGTTGATATTGATGCTGATATTGTAACTATGATTACTAATGTATAGCTTTACACTGGTATGATCTGGAACTGTGACAGGCTCTGAAAGACTCCGATCCACTTCCGTAGTTGCGCTTATAAAAGGAAACAATGGCCTTAATGAGTCTAACTCACAAAAACCAAACATTTTTAGATTTTTAGGGTTTAGATCAGGACCTGGTCTTATGTGGTCTAGATCAGGGGTTCCCAACCCCCGGTCCGCGGACCAGTCATATTATTTCATCCAGTAGCCTAGTTAATCTTTCACCAGAAAACCATTGAAAATGGCTTTTATGATGTTCCGAGGGACCGCTACACACCAACCTGAGACCAAAGGACGCGTACCGATGTCGTCCCGACTTTTACGTCCGCTACGCCGCCCGCCTACGAACCACACCGCCAAAGACTTCAGTTGACGAGTGGCAATAACTCTCCTCACCAGCAGGCGGCGGTAGCGTGTATTCGTCATTCAAAAGAGGCAACAACCGGAAGACACGAGAGAAGAAGAACAGGCTGCGTGATATAAACAAACAACAAATAGCGTCTGGGTTCCATTTTCTCTCTCGTCGATCGAAAACATGTAAACATAAAAAATAAACTCTTGCGTCCAGATGAGATGAAAATGACAAAGAGTAACCGTCTGTGTGTGCCTTCTTCTTCGTTTGTTTTGGTCCCTCATTTCCGCTTCACTTCTCATGCACTGACTCGCTAAGCTGAACAGCCAATCAGAGTGATTGCTTTGTCCCGACTTTCTCTGATGTTGAATCGGCCGCGGGAGATGTGGAAATGTGCTGTAAAGAGACGACGGTGCGGGACACACCAACCTGAGTAGGGCGCCGCGAATGCCCGACGGCCTCTGACTCCCAAAATCGGGAAGGTGTGTCTGTGCACAGATGGAAGGCTGACAGGCAGGTAGGCCATCCAGTTACTTTAGCCGGCTCAGATGATTGGTCGTGCTTTTTACAGCGCCACGGCTTCCAGATGACATGTTGGTATGTATTTATTGTCAAAGCATTTAATGTGTTCATTGCCATCGGGACGTTAAGAGCATTCCATGGAATATAACAAGTGTTCCTGAAGTGAATGACCTACCCCACCTTTCAGTCACTTCAATATCTTTGGAAGAATGCTGGATTTAATTGTTTCCCTGTGTATTATACAGTCATGTTGTCTGCGTGTTGTCCTTTGCCTCATTTAACTTTGCATTTTCACTGGACCAGTCTTTAGTGTTGGGAAAATACTGAATGTTCCTTCTGTATCAGAGCAGCTCGTGATAGCAGAGGCCCTACGTAGCCGGATGTCTGACTACATGGATGACGCTCATGAGACACTGTTGAAGTCATGATAGCTCTGTTCCTCAGATTGGCACGATGACACCGCCCCGAGAGAGAGAGGCATGACTGTCATGTGTATTGCTTTCGCAGGCCTTAGTTAATCTGAGCTAATGTCAGAACACTGCTTTATATTCCTCCATCTTGTTGACTGTGACTCTTGTATATCAGCATATCAAGGACTCTGGGAACTATTCGTCCCACGCAGCTCTGTGTGAGAGACGACTACTTCCACTCTTGAGAGGATAATAAAGACATGGATCCTGATTTTGAGGCCAAGCCGGTGACCAGTGATATTTTTCTAACAATTAATAATCTGATTGTTTGTTGTTTCGTGTACCTGTATGGAAAAAATCAATACAATATAAATGTGGGTTTAATATTTAATCTGCAGGTTTGACTCGTTCTGGGTCTTTTTGTTATCATCAGATTTATAATGTTCAAATCAAAACTCTTCACAACTGCTTTTCATCTGTAATTAATGTTGTGGTTTATAAGTGTGTTGTTTCTAAGGCTTTTTCAGCCTGGAAAGTGTCTTTGAGTTTCAAGAACAGCGCTCTAAAAACAAAATGCATTATTATTATTATATGTTGTAGGCATGTGTTACGCCCCCTCCTGGACCAGCGGGTACGAAGGGAAGCAACAACATATCAAGTAACCGGGAGAGGAAGCTGAAGCCACAAAGTGAGGTTTTAATGAATGAAAAAGTAAAGAGGCTCAGCAGCCAAATTGCAAAACAAACTTAAGTAAAATAAGAACAACTTTCTTCCAAAAGAAAGTGACGAAACAGTGACACACACAACGGTGAACAATTCACCAAACACAGGTTAGAGCACGCAGACGCCATGCAGCCGAAGGAGGAGGAGAGAGCGACTGCAGCCTTCCTCAGGTCCTTTATGGAGGCCCTGATTGGGGATTGGGAGCACCTGAGGGAGACAATCACACACACACACACACACACACACACACACACACACACACACACACACACACACACACTACAGCACGTAACACCCCTCTCCATAAAACCAAACAAGTGTTACCAAAACACACACATTATACAGTTCACAAGCAGACTATTGACTGCTTGGAAGCTGCCGCCTGCTGCTTCCAAGCCACACACTCTGCCACTAAATGAGCAGGGAACACAATCTGTTAGTGTCGGGTCCTGGGAGAGAAACAGAATGAGCACGCCTGTTAGGAGCTCTACAGTGAGCTCCACGATGAGGATAATTACTCTGAGGATACACTTTACCTCCGGCTATATCATTACTCATTATGACATCCACACTGTCGACAGGAAACGTGGGGAGCACAGCACCCGGAAAGAAACCAGTAGCCAGTTCAGACTGGACATGGATTTTGTGAAGAGGTGCGGGCACACAACCCATTCCAATACCCCTTACCACCGCACTTGCCTCACAGGCAGACTCAGCACTCAGGGGCAGGGCACCGGCAAGGATGAAGGACTGTGAGCCACCACTGTCTGACCTGCCGCTGGTCCTCCAGCTTTCCTGACAGAGAGACAAAGGCAGTAGATGAACGGTTTCAAACACTCATCAGGCCCTTTGTTAACAGTGGCCCGTCCACACTGTGTTAATCAATCCCACCCCTTCTGGGTGCTTGCTATCTGCTGCCTGCTTTCGCTTCCAAGCTGCACAGTCTGCTATCAAACGACCAGGGTCATGGCGAAAAACAAGACTTTCTAGCTTAGGATCTGACACTGGAAAACTGGTATGTGTCAGGAGCTCTATGATACGAGTCTCGCTGGGGGGAATCACCATACTTGCCAACCTTGAGACCTCAGAAATCGGGAGCATTTCCAAAACCACCGTGGGGGGGGAGATCGCTGGAGCAGGGATCGCCGGAGCTGTATTAGATTAACATTAACATGCTTATTGTAGTTGTAGTTGCACTGTCTGGCGGCCTGTAGCACCATCCTTGATGGAGCATATGTGTGGGCAGGAAAGGCGTGACTATCTTCCTCACCCTCTCAGACTTTCAGTTGCGTGCTGCTAAAGAGACACGCTACCATGGAAACCAAACAATGGTGTAGCTGTATTAAAGTCCGAGTGGAAACAGTCCTGAGTAAATCTGATTTTGTCAGAAATCGGGAGAAATATGACCTCGGGAGGAAACCGGGAGAGGGCAATGAAATCGGGAGTCTCCCGCGGAGGGTTGGCAAGTATGGGAATCACGCTGAAAAAAGTGGCGGCGCTAGGGGGTGGCTACTTGGGCTCAAGCCCCGGATGTTTTCTGAAAAGCCCCGGATGTTTCACTTAAAAAAACGAAAGAAAAAAAATGGGAGTAATGTGCAGTACCGGAGTCCACCAGAGAGGCAGCCGCTGCGGGACATTAGCCTGCGTACTGCGTAGCCTTTCCTGCCCTGAAGAAGAAGTGATCCTTCCTAGTGCCTGATGAGTTTTAAGCTAATAAGTAAACAACTGTATTTGAGTGAGTTAAGGCATTAGTTTGCTTTCTTAAAGGGTGTTAAGTGTTCTCCAGTGCCTTTTGTCCGCTTTAAGGTGTTATTAAGGTAGGGTTCATGTCGCTCTCAAAGTGCACCAGATTGATGCTTTTAACTTCAATATTTAAAAAAAATCTTCCCGGGGAAGCATGCACCCGGACCCCCTAGAGGAGGCGACGACCCCCCTAAAGGATGTTCGGTCCACCCCCCACACAACACAAACTGCTCCAAAACAAAAGCCATACTCAAAACGGCCAAAGACAAGATTTTAATGTGTATATATAATCACTTTTTTTAAATGCTGTGACACAACGACCTTCCACTAGTGCTTCACAGACATTGACGCAAGTCTTCTAAATAACAAACTTCCTCAGATCCTGCCTACCACAAACTTACCTGCCTTCTGGAGCGTGCCGGGCTCCAGGCGACTTTAAAGGCCAACATCAGCGGCCGAAACCCTGAAACGCCTGCCCCCAACAGGCACTCAATCCCCACCCAGGATTACCCCGAAAATAAAAAAGGCAAAATAATAAACGAGTGCCTGAAGGAAGGACTGATCCACTCCTTGTCTCAAAGATCTCCGACGAGTCCCCGTGTGTTACGCTCCCTCCTGGACCAGCGGTACAGAGGGAAGTAACAACTTATAAAGTAACCGGGAGAGAGAAAGAGAGGAAACTGATGGCTGAAGCCACAAAGTGAGGTTTTAATTAATAAAAAAGTAAAGAGGCTCAGTGTCCTCCTCAGTCATAGTGTCCTCAGAGTGGAGGTGTCCTCAGAGTGGAGGTGTCCTCAGAGTGGAGGTGTCCTCAGAGTGGAGGTGTCCTCAGAGTGGTGGTGTCCTCAGAGTGGAGGTGTCCTCAGAGTGGAGGTGTCCTCAGAGTGAAGGTGTCCTCAGAGTGGAGTTGTCCTCAGAGTGGAGGGTGTCCTCAGAGTGGAGGTGTCCTCAGAGTGAAGGTGTCCTCAGAGTGGTGGTGTCCTCAGAGTGGAGGTGTCCTCAGAGTGGAGGTGTCCTCAGAGTGGAGGTGTCCTCAGAGTGGTGGTGTCCTCAGAGTGGAGGTGTCCTCAGAGTGGAGGTGTCCTCAGAGTGAAGGTGTCCTCAGAGTGGTGGTGTCCTCAGAGTGGAGGTGTCCTCAGAGTGGAGGTGTCCTCAGAGTCACAGTGTCCTCAGAGTGAAGGTGTCCTCAGAGTCACAGTGTCCTCAGAGTGAAGGTGTCCTCAGAGTCACAGTGTCCTCAGAGTGAAGGTGTCCTCAGAGTCACAGTGTCCTCAGAGTGAAGGTGTCCTCAGAGTGGAGGTGTCCTCAGAGTGGAGGTGTCCTCAGAGTGGAGGTGTCCTCAGAGTCACAGTGTCCTCAGAGTGAAGGTGTCCTCAGAGTCACAGTGTCCTCAGAGTGAAGGTGTCCTCAGAGTCACAGTGTCCTCAGAGTGGAGGTGTCCTCAGAGTCACAGTGTCCTCAGAGTGGAGGTGTCCTCAGAGTCACAGTGTCCTCAGAGTGGAGGTGTCCTCAGAGTGGTGGTGTCCTCCTCAGTCATAGTGTCCTCAGAGTGAAGGTGTCCTCAGAGTGGAGGTGTCCTCAGAGTCACAGTGTCCTCAGAGTGGAGGTGTCCTCAGAGTGAAGGTGTCCTCAGAGTGAAGGTGTCCTCAGAGTGGAGGTGTCCTCAGAGTGGTGGTGTCCTCAGAGTGGAGGTGTCCTCAGATTGGTGGTGTCCTCAGAGTGGAGGTGTCCTCAGAGTGGTGGTGTCCTCAGAGTGGAGGTATCCTCAGAGTGGAGGTGTCCTCAGAGTCACAGTGTCCTCAGAGTGGAGGTGTCCTCAGAGTCACAGTGTCCTCAGAGTGGAGGTGTCCTCAGAGTCACAGTGTCCTCAGAGTGGAGGTGTCCCTCAGAGTGGAGGTGTCCTCAGAGTAGATGTGTCCTCAGAGTGGAGGTGTCCTCAGAGTCACAGTGTCCTCAGAGTGGAGTTGTCCTCAGAGTGGAGGTGTCATCAGAGTGGAGGTGTCCTCAGAGTAGATGTGTCCTCAGAGTGGAGGTGTCCTCAGAGTAGATGTGTCCTCAGAGTAGATGTGTACCTCATAGTCAGATGTGTCCTCAGAGTAGATGTGTCCTCAGAGTAGATGTGTCCTCAGAAGTGGCGGTGTCCTCAGAGTCACAGTGTCCTCAGAGTCACAGTGTCCTCAGAGTGGAGGTGTCCTCAGAGTCACAGTGTCCTCAGAGTGGAGGTGTCGTCTCTCCTCTGATCCTGTGAACACAACCCAACAGTTTTAGATCAAGTTTAAAATAAGTGTGTGTTCTTTGAGTCGGCTTCAGAGTCCTGACCTCAACACACACCTACACACTGTACCACACACACCTACACACTGTACCACACACACCTACACACTGTTACACACACACCTACACACGTACACACACACCTACACACTGTAAAACACACACAGTCTACACACGTGTACCATCACACACCACACCTACACACTGTACAACACACACACCTACGCACTGTACCACACACACCTACGCACTGTACAACACACACCTACACACTGTACCACACACATACCTACACACTGTACCACACACACCTACACACTGTACCACACACACCTACACACTGTACCACACACACCTACACACTGTACCACACACACACACCACACACCTACACACTGTACCACACACACCTACACACTGTACAACACACACCTACACACTGTACCACACACACCTACACACTGTAACCACACACCACACCACACACACACACACACACCTACACACTGTACCACACACAACACACTGTACCACACACACCTACACACTGTACCACACACACACACACCTACACACTGTACCACACACACCTACACACTGTACAACACACACCTACACACTGTACCACACACACCTACACACTGTACCACACCCACACACACCTACACACTGTACCACACACACACCTACACACTGTACCACACACACACACACCTACACACTGTACCACACACACCTACACACTGTACCCACACACACACACACACCTACACACTGTAACACACACACCTACACACTGTACAACACACACCTACACACTGTACCACACACCTACACACTGTACCACACACACCTACGCACTGTACCACACACACCTACACACTGTACCACACACACCTACGCACTGTACCACACACCTACGCACTGTACAACACACACCTACACACTGTACCAACCACACCTACACACTGTACCACACACACCTACACACTGTACCACACACACCTACACACTGTACCACACACACACACCTACACACTGTACAACACACACCTACACACTGTACCACACACACCTACACACTGTACCACACACACCTACACACTGTACCACACACACCTACACACTGTACCACACACACCTACACACTGTACCCACACACACACACCTACACACTGTACAACACACACCTACACACTGTACCACCACACACCTACACACTGTAACCACACACACACACCTACACACTGTACCACACACACACCTACACACTGTACCACACACCTACACACTGTACCACACACACCTACGCACTGTACAACACATACCTACACACTGTACCACACACACCTACACACCTACACACTGTACCACACACACCTACACACTGTACCACACACACCTACACACTGTACCACACACACCTACACACTGTACCACACACACACACACCTACACACTGTACAACACACACCTACACACTGTACCACACACACCTACACACTGTACCACACACACCTACGCACTGTACCACACACACCTACACACTGTACCACACACACCTACACACTGTACCACACACACCTACACACTGTACCACACACACCTACACACTGTACCACACACACCTACACAGTACACCTACACACTGTACCACACACACACACACACACACACCTACACACTGTACCACACACACCTACACACTGTACAACACACACCTACACACTGTACCACACACACCTACACACTGTACCACACACACCTACACACTGTACCACACACACCTACACACTGTAACCACACACACCTACACACTGTACCACACACACACACACACCTACACACACACACACACACACTGTACACACACACACACCTACACACTGTACCACACACACCTACACACTGTACCACACACACCTACGCACTGTACCACACACCTACACACTGTACCACACACACCTACACACTGTACCACACACACCTACACACTGTACCACACACACCTACACACTGTACAACACACACCTACACACTGTACCACACACACCTACACACTGTACAACACACACCTACACACTGTACCACACACACCTACACACTGTACCACACACACACACCTACACACTGTACCACACACACCTACGCACTGTACCACACACACCTACACACTGTACCACACACACACACACACACACTGTACCACACACATACCTACACACTGTAACACACACCGACACACTGTACCACACACACCTACACACTGTACCACACACACCTACGCAGTGTACCACACACACCTACACACTGTACCACACACCACACACCTACACACTGTACCACACACACCTACACACTGTACCACACACACCTACACACTGTACCACACACACCTACACACTGTACCACACACCTACACACTGTACCACACACACCTACACACTGTACCACACACATCTACACACTGTACCACACACACACACCTACACACTGTACAACACACACACCTACGCACTGTACCACACACACCTACGCACTGTACAACACACACCTACACACTGTACACACACACATACCTACACACTGTACCACACACACCTACACACTGTACCACACACACCTACACACTGTACCACACACACTACACACTGTACCACACACACACACACACACACACACCTATACACTGTACCACACACACCTACACACTGTACAACACACACCTACACACTGTACCACACACACCTACACACTGTACCACACACACACCCACACCTACACACTGTACCACACACACTACACACTGTACCACACACACCTACACACTGTACCACCACACACACACCTACACACTGTACACACACACACCTACACACTGTACACCACACCTACACACTGTACAACACACACCCTACACACTGTACCACACACACACCTACACACTGTACCCACACACACCTACACACTGTACCCACACACACCACCTACACACTGTACCACACACCTACACACTGTACCACACACACACACCTACACACTGTACCACACACACCTACACACTGTACAACACACACCTACACACTGTACCACACACCTACACACTGTACCACACACACCTACGCACTGTACAACACACACCTACACACTGTACCACACACCTACGCACTGTACCACACACATACCCTACACACTGTACCACACACCTACGCACTGTACAACACACACCTACGCACTGTACCACACACCTACGCACTGTACAACACATACCTACACACTGTACCACACACACCTACACACTGTACCACACACACCTACACACTGTACCACACACACACACTGTACAAACACACACCTACACACTGTACCACACACACCTACACACTGTACCACACACACCTACACACTGTACCACACACACACACACCTACACACTGTACCACACACACACACCTACACACTGTACAACACACACCTACACACTGTACCACACACACCTACACACTGTACCCACACACACACACCTACACACTGTACCACACACACCTACACACTGTACCACACACACCTACACACGTACCACACACCTACACACTGTACCACACACACCTACGCACTGTACAAAACATACCTACACACTGTACCACACATACCTACACACTGTACCACACACCACACACACCTACACACTGTACCACACACACCGACACACTGTACCACACACACCTACACACTGTACACACACACACACCACCTACACACTGTACAACACACACCTACACACTGTACCACACACACACACCTACACACTGTACCACACACACCTACACACTGTACCACACACACCTACGCACTGTACCACACACACCTACACACTGTACACAACACACCTACACACTGTACCACACACACCACACACTGTACCACACACACCTACACAGTACACCTACACACTGTACCACACACACACAACACACACCTACACACTGTACCACACACACACCTACACACTGTACCACACACCTACACACTGTACCACACACACCTACACACTGTACCACACACACACACCTACACACTGTACCACACACACCTACACACTGTACACACAACACACCTACACACTGTACACACACACCTACACACTGTACCACACACACCTACGCACTGTACCACACACACACACACTGTACCACACACACACCTACACACTGTACCACACACACCTACACACTGTACCACACACACCTACACACTGTACAACACACACCTACACACTGTACCACACACCTACACACTGTACCACACACACACACCTACACACTGTACCACACACACACCTACACACTGTACCACACACCTACACACTGTACCACACACCTACACACTGTACCACACACACCTACACACTGTACCCACACACACACCACACTGTACCACACACTACACACTGTACACACCTACACACTGTACCACACACACCTACACACTGTACCACACACACACACCTACACACTGTACCACACACACCTACACACTGTACCACACACACCTACACACTGTACACACACCTACACACTGTACCACACACACACACCTACACACTGTACCAACACACACCTACACACTGTACTACACACAAACACCTACACACTGTACTACACACTGTACTACACACCTACACACTGTACACACACACCTACACACTGTACCACACACACACACACCTACACACTGTACCACACACACCTACACACTGATACCACACACACCTACACACTGTACAACACACACCTACACACTGTACCAACACACACCTACACACTGTACCACCACACCTCACACTGTACACACACAACACCTACACACTGTACAACACACACCTACACACTGTACCACACACACCTACACTGTACCACACACACACACACCTACACACTGTACCACACACACACACCTACACACTGTACCACACACATACCTACACACTGTACCACACACACCTACACACTGTACACACACACACCTACACACTGTACCACACACACCTACACACTGTACCACACACACCTACACTGTACAACACACACCTACACACTGTACAACAAACACACCTACACACTGTACCACACACACCTACACACTGTACCACACACCTACACACTGTACACACACACCTACACACTGTACCACACACACACACACACTGTACCACACACATACCTACACACTGTACACACACCTACACACTGTACCACACACACCTACACACTGTACCACACACACACACCTACACACTGTAACACACACACCTACACACTGTACCACACACACCTACACACTGTACCACACACCTACACACTGTACCACACACACACACCTACACACTGTACCACACACACCTACACACTGTACCACACCACCCCACACTTACCACACACCTACCACTGTACCACACACACCTCCACACTGTACACAACACACACCTACACACTGTACCCACCACACACCTACACACTGTACACACACACACACACTACACACTGTACCACACACACCTCACACTGTACCACACACACCTACACACTGTACAACACACACCTACACACTGTACCACACACCCCTACACACTGTACCACACACACCTACACACTGTACCACACACACACTACACACTGTACAACACACACCTACACACTGTACCACACACACACTACACACCTGTACCACACACTACCACACACCACCTACCACACTGTAACCACACACCATACCTACACACTGTACCACACACATACCTCACACACTGTGTACCACCACACACCTACACACTGTAACCACACACACACACCTACACACTGTACCACCACACACAGTACACACTGTACAACACACACCTACACACTGTACCACACACACCTACACACTTGTACACACACACCTAACACTTACAACACACACACACCCTACACACTGTACAACACCACACCTACACACTGTACCACACACACACACCTACACACTGTACCACACACACACACCTACACACTGTACAACACACACACCTATACGCACTGTACCACACACACCTACAGCTCCAAAAGCATAAGCCGTTGTGTATTTTATTATGTGAAGCACTAAATGCTCTGAGAAACATCTGGACTCTTTGTTTGTAGATATCTACTAAGGTAAAGCAAAGAGAGTCGGCCTGTTATACTGAGTGATATCTATGATACACACTGCTCTGCTTTCTGCACGGACCTCACAGCTGTTCTCTCTGGAAACATCGCGACGTGATGAAAGCAGTTTCTAAAATAATATCCAGGGGGATGCATGCAGAGCTGTCATTGGCTGGAGATAAGTCCGGCCGTGCGTCACGCCTCCACCGTTCCCGGAAATGCATCCGTGGAGGAGCCGTGGAGGAACCATCAGTGTATCCTCGGTTAGAGCTCCTCCAGAGAGCCTCCTCGACGCTCGATGCTCGGGTCCTCGGTGTGCATTTAGAGAAATGAGACGTCCTTCAAATGGCGCGCTGAAATTCATTTCCGGGTCACTACCGGAGGACCGAGGAGTCGAGGAGGGGAAATTTGAGTATTGAGAAGCCTCTTAAGGATGTCAAGATCTGTCTGTGTTGTGTTGTTTTTTCTGTCTTTGGTTTCCTGTTTTGTTTTGGAAAGTGTTCACCTCCTGTTTTGCCTGTTGCCTTCTGTCTGTTTTCCCTCCCTGATTACCTGATTGTGTTCACCTGGTGCCCCTGTGTTTTCTCCTCCCTCCTCACCTGTGTCTTGTTTGTATGATTAGTCTTGTGTGCATTTAAGTTCTGGTTTTTCTGTCTGTCTTTGTCGGTTCGTCTTGTGTTATGACTTGGTCTGCGGTGAGTGTTCTGTTCTGTCTTCGTTTATAGTTTAGCCTTGAAATAAAGGAGTTATGTTTGAACTTTAATCTGCATTTGGGTCCTGCACACACCGTAACCAGAAGAGCACGGTGCTAGAACTGGAACTGGTTTGGTGGAAAAGAGGCGTGAGTTACTGACCTGAGAGTCTGCCGTCTGGACTCTCCAGAGGATCTCTCAGCAGCTCCACTCCTGAGTCCTGCAGAGCGTTCTGACTCAGATCTCTCAGATGGATGTTGGACTTCAGAGCTGAGGCCAGAGCAGAAGAGCTGATCTCTGACAAGCTGCAGTTCCACAGTCTGAATAAAGAAAACATGATGAGGATCAAAATCTGTTTATAATCCAGTCAGATGTTCAGGTCTGGAATGTGCAGCTCATCATCTCTGCGTCCTAATCAATGAGCTTTCCCTGAATTACAGAGTCTGTTCTTGAGGATCGTCATTACATCAGTTTATTATCGGTGAAGACACGTCTAAATGATGGGAACATAAACATTTCTTTGTCAGAAAGTAAACTTTAAGTAAAATATTAGTTCAGAGGAGCTTCTTTATTCAGATCATTTATGAAATAAAACAAACATTTACTTTAACAGCGGAAGAATACTAGTTTCTTAACAATCGACTGCTATGACTGCTGACTATATTTAGAGAAATACAAATATGAACAAAACAACATTTACAAATTAATGGAAGTAACATATTTAATTGTAATATATTTATAACAATGACCCTGAATGATCAGGTTCATTACAAAGTGAACCGTGAGATCTCCAGCAGGAACAGAGAGTCCGTGAACTGACCCGAGAGTCTCCAGTCTGCAGTCTGGACTCTCCAGAAGATCTCTCAGCAGCTCCACCCCTGAGTCCTGCAGAGCGTTGTTACTCAGGTCCAGATGTCTCAGGTGGGAGGGGTTGGACTTCAGAGCAGAGGCCAGAGCAGAACAGCTGGTCTCTGACAACATGCAGAGCCTCAGTCTGAATAAAGAGAACATCATTATAAGATCAATGTATTATCGAGTCAGATGCGTTACTCAACATTTAGATGAATGAGAACAATAAAATGTGTTTACTTCAGAAAGTAAACTGTATCATGCTAAACTAATATGACTTCAGATGACCTTTATCAGGGATTCAAAGTCATCAGACACGAAAAAGGTGACGAGGAACTTAATGAATTGATAGTTGTGTTATTTTAGTTCATTTTATTATGTTTATATTTTCTTCAACCTTTGAAATATTTTAAGATTGTAATGCCTGTAAACCAGATCTGAGTACTTCTACTTTTACTCAAGAACAAGGTTTGAGTACTTCTACTTTAACTCAAGAACAAGGTTTGAGTACTTCTACTTTAACTCAAGTACAAGATCTGAGTACTTCTACTTTTACTCAAGAACAAGATCTGAGTACTTCTACTTTTACTCAAGAACAAGATCTGAGTACTTCTACTACTTCTACTTTTACTCAAGTACAAGATCTGAGTACTTCTACTTTTACTCAAGAACAAGATCTGAGTACTTCTACTTTTACTCAAGTACAAGATCTGAGTACTTCTACTTTTACTCAAGAACAAGATCTGAGTACTTCTACTTTTACTCAAGTACCAGATCTGAGTACTTCTACTTTTACTCAAGTACAAGATCTGAGTACTTCCACTTTTACTCAAGTACAAGATCTGAGTACTTCTACTTTTACTCAAGAACAAGATCTGAGTACTTCTACTTTAACTCAAGTACAAGATCTGAGTACTTCTACTTTTACTCAAGAACAAGATCTGAGTACTTCTACTGTAACTCAAGTACAAGATCTGAGTACTTCTACTTTTACTCAAGAACAAGATCTGAGTACTTCTACTTTAACTCAAGTACAAGATCTGAGTACTTCTACTTTTACTCAAGTACAAGATCTGAGTACTTCTACTTTTACTCAAGTACAAGATCTGAGTACTTCTACTTTTACTCAAGAACAAGATCTGAGTACTTCTACTTTTACTCAAGTACATGATCTGAGTACTTCTACTTTTACTCAAGAACTCCCAGATCATTGAAATGTCTGGGAGTTTTTGCTTTACGCTGTGCGCGCTCCCGCGAGGTGCACGCATAACACGACATAATAACACTGGTACTAATAGTTTAGGAGGGTGTTCCAACCCCACACCTTCGTTAGTGACATGTATGCTAGTTCAGCAGCTAAAGGATTAATACAATAATATTAAGAAAAATAACTTCCCTAACAATCCCTGCAGGAGCTTACTTGGGGTCCTGGACCCTTTATTTAGTTATTAATGTACATAAATCAGGTGAAATTACAAAGTGAACCGTGAGATCTCCAGCAGGAACAGAGAGTCCGTGAACTGACCTGAGAGTCTCCAGTCTGCAGTCTGGACTCTCCAGAAGATCTCTCAGCAGCTCCACCCCTGAGTCCTGCAGAGCGTTGAATCCCAGGTCCAGAACTCTCAGATGGGAGGGGTTGGACTTCAGAGCTGAGACCAGAGCAGAACAGCTGATCTCTGACAACCTGCAGCTAACCAGTCTGAAGAAAGAGAACATGATGTCACTTTAGAAAACAATGTTCCTGTTTGAAAGAACTCCAGGTTTCATCATCTGTTCAGAGTCAAACAGGGTTTTAATGTCAGCGATGATGTAGAAACAATCCATTGATGATCTGGAACTCTAACTTTGATCAGATGTTCATCAACTCCTTCCTCTCCCTCACAGCTCCTCAGCACTGACAGCATCTGCACTGACTCCTGGAGCACAGGGTGAGTCTGTGGAAGCTCAGACTCTCTCCCTCACACATTCACCTTCTCTCTGTTACTCTGATCAATATGCAGTCATTAGCAAAAGTGTGAAATAATAATTCAAATGTATTTGTTCAAATTCAGAAAATCAAAAACCGAATGATATGAAGTTCAGTCAGTGAACTGACCTGAGAGCCTCCAGTCTGCAGTTTGGACTCTTTAGTCCAGAACTCAGCAGCTCCACTCCTGAGTCCTGCATCTCTTTGTTGAAACTCAGGTCCAGATCTCTCAGATGGGAGGGGTCGGACTTCAGAGCTGAGGCCACGACTTCACATTCAGCCTCTGAGAGTCCACAGTCAGTAAGTCTGTAATAACATATATATTTCAACATGTGTTAAAAAAGAGGGAATATTATATTAACCTCGAGGATTTCATGAATAAAGATTTGACATACAGTATGACATTTACTGATGCCATTTTATAATAATGTAATATTATTATATATATATATATTAATGCTGTCAAAATTATCGCGTTAACGGCGGTAATTAATTTTTTGAATGAATTGCGTTAAAATATTTAACGCATTTAACGCATGTGCAGAATGGCCCGCCGCATACGTGCCACCAGTGGCAGCGCCAGGGTATGGCTGGGGTAGGCTACACCCATACCAAGAGATGGCTTAGCCCCACCATGAACAATGATGTTAAAGTAAACAAAATAAAGTCTGCCAACTCGCGCGGAGTAAATTGCACAGACAGCAGATAGTAAGATTGATTTCAGTAGCCACGGTTTTGAAAACTTTTGTCACGTAGTGATCGTCTTCTCAATAGAACATCTTTGATAATGTCTTCTGGCCAATCAGAATCAAGATAACGGCGTTGTTGCAGGAAATCCCGACGGAGAATACTTTTAATGTATTAATGTAATGTGGGGTGCACATAACTGGTACGCAGGTTATGTGCGTAATCTGAAATGCGTACCGTCACTTGTACTACACACTCTGTGGTCACGAAGTACTCCAATAGCCCCCCCGTCTTTCCTGAAGTACTCCCCCGTTGATAGAAATCAACACGTAATGAATTAAGACCCCACGGTTTGATGATTGATAGGTGTGTGGGTTGTCTTTCATTTTGACACACAGAACAATGTTATAATAAACATAGATACTGTGTGTTAAATGGATATATCCGCCTTCTTTCATTTATCTTTCCATTCCCAACAATATACATAAAGAAATGGCATATTTTGGACATAGTTCGAATGGTGATTAATCTGATTAATTAATTTTTAAACTGTGATTAATCTGATTAAAAATTGTAATCGTTTGACAGCCCTAATTAATATATAATATATAAAAATTAGGGCTGTCAGTCGATTAAAATAGTTAATCGCGATTAATCGCAAATTAATCGCACATTTTTGATCTGTTCTAAATGTACCTTAGAGGAATATTCTTCAAGTTTTTAACACTCTTATCAACATATGAGAGGACAAATATGCTTTATGCTAATGTTTATTATCATTTGATCAATGACAAATATCCTCATGAATATTAAACACAGCAACCTGGAACCTCTCTCATTCAATAATACAATACAAATGGTGTGTGTGTGTGTGTGTGTGTGTGTGTGTGTGTGTGTGTGTGTGTGTGTGTGTGTGTGTGTGTGTGTGTGTGTGTGTGTGTG
The DNA here is from genome assembly GCF_902827175.1 of Gymnodraco acuticeps. NCBI lineage: Eukaryota > Metazoa > Chordata > Actinopteri > Perciformes > Bathydraconidae > Gymnodraco > Gymnodraco acuticeps. The sequence goes on along the minus strand of NW_022992335.1, from coordinate 40,880 downwards.
TGTGTGTGTGTGTGTGTGTGTGTGTGTGTGTGTGTGGTGTGTGTGTGTGTGTGTGTGTGTGTGTGTGTGTGTGTGTGTGTGTGTGTGTGTGTGTGTGTGTGTGTGTGTGCAAACGGGAAACGACCAGATTGGATTTGGTATATTTGTTACCGGTGGTTTTATTTATGACTGAAACTAAGTAAAATGATGTACACACAGATTGGCCCAACAACGGGTCAATCTGTCACTATATAACAACACAAGGGGTCTCCAAAAGAGAGTTGCCCCGCTACACAAAGAAAAACAAATCTCACTACTAAAGTGGAAACAAACAATAAACAAAACGGTGTGTGATGGATCGTTGGAGCTATGTGCAACTCAAGGCATATGCTCGAACAGGAGCTGCCTGGACGCTGCAATCATGTTGCGCACTATCCGTGCTGAGTGTGCTGACTTCTCGTACAATGTCCCACTGTCTGGCTTCCTGCATAAAGTCAAGTGCTCGGCGCAGTTATGGCGAAATGTCGCTCCTCTGTTTTCATTTAAACAGCTCCTTATATCCGTTAGCGCAGCTAGCTAGCACCAGATGCTAACAACAACAATGCACGTAAGGTCTCTCTCTCGCTCGCTCGGGCCACACATACACACACCCTCCCGGTCCTCCCAACAGCCAGTCGGTGCCTGCCGGTGAGCGTGGAAGTGTGGTCTGCTGCAAGCGGGCGGCAGGAGCGAGGCTGTCAGCATCAGCTTGTAGACGGTATTTTAAACTCGATGCGCTCTGAAACTACGGGGCGGGCGAGGAAAAAAAATACACTTGCGTTGATCGCGTTAAAATAATTAGTGGCGTTAATTTTTTTTGCATTAACGCGTTATTAACGCGTTAACTTGACAGCCCTAATATATATATATATATATATAATATATATAATATATATATATAGCCCTAATATATATATATTATATACATATATATAATTGAGTTCAATGTGTGCATTGTCAGTGTGATCTGATCACATGTCTGTGCTACCTTCTGCTGTCAGAGACTGCTGCCAGATTGTGTCACAGTCTGTCTGTGTTGTGTTTTGTCTGTCTCTGGTTTCCTGTTTTATTTTGAAAAGTGTTCACCCCCTGTCTTGTCTGTTGATTCCTGTCTCTGGCCATTTCTCAATCTCGAGGAAACTGGCTTCCAAGCCAATATTTCAAGGATGCTAAGTCATCGAGTGCCGCCGAAGGACTGTTCCAATCTCCAGCATACTTGGAATTCCACCGAGGCCGCGTCCTTGGTTTGGGGGAGATTTCGAGGCTTCACATGGGTAGACTTCGCGTCCTTCAAATCCCCACAATGCTTTGCGCACGGACCAATTTCAAAAACCCTTGCGGAGAATGGCTGAACCGACGCAGCACGCATTGAAATGTAAGTATGTAGTGGCGTAGAACATGTGTTGGTAAATATGTTACTTTGTTATCACCGAAAATGTGTTCCTGAAAGTAAAGCAAGTTCATAATTAGATAGACATCGTGAGGTATTTATTTTCGGTACAGTTTATGTTGAAACCGTTAGAGAGAGTGGCACACTTGTTAGCCTGTTCCATTCTTCTTCGTTTTCCGAAGCCGTGGCTTGGAAGTATACTTCCTTCGTTTCTGAAGGAAGTGACTTGGAAGTACGCGACTACCAAGCCAGCATCCTCGAGATTGAGAAACGGCCTCTGTGTTTGCTCTCCTGTGTCTGATTGTCTGATTGTGTTCACCTGTTGCCCTTGTGTTTCTGCCTCCCCTGCCCAGCCGTGTCTTGTCCTGTGATTACCCTTCTTTGTATTTAGTCTTGTCTTCCCCTGTGCTCCATGTCGGTTCATTGTTTGTCTTTCCCTTCACGTCACGCTCCATGTTTGTCCCTGAAGTTTTTTGATCCTGGATTCTTTACTCGTGCTCCCCTGATTTGGTAATGTTAAGTTTGTTTCTTGTTTTCTTTTGTCATCGGCTTTTGTAAAATAAAGCTAGCTTTTTGTTACCCCTTAAAACTCGCTTATCCTTTTTAATACTGCATTTGGGTCCTACCTTTTCCCGAATCCTGACCGAATTAACCGACCAGCTTTGGACTCAGCAGATTCAGATTTTTTGATTCTACCGTCGGAACGTCTTGGGTACTCTCTGGAGTACATTTTTTTATACCTGGTATGACACCTCATCTAGACGGGGTAGAGTGGCTGCTTTGAGGGAGGCACGCCAGGAGGTTGCTCGCAAGCCCTGACTCAGGAGTTTGTTGCCTGAGTGGCTACAACTTTTTACAAGTAGTCCTGGAAACTTTTCTCAAGCCTCTAACCTTTTCCTGGAATCAGACTACTGTCCTGTTGGAGGTCCACAGAGTCTCCAAAAGGCCTCTAGGAGACGCAGGGCCAGGATTCCAGCCCGTGCCCCAGCAGCCATGGTACCGGCCCCAGTTTCGGCCGCTGCTGCCATGTTTCTGGTTCCAGTTTCGGCTCCAGTACTGGCTCCTCAGCCGACGCCAGCCCCCTGTGTCATGTCAGTGGTTTGGCCCACTCCAGCCCCTCGTGTCCTGTCGACGTACCGGCCGACTCCAGCACCTCGTCTCCTGTCGGCGTACCGACCGACACAAGTCCCCTCTCGAGTCCCTTCTCAAGTCCCCTCTCGAGTCTCTTCTTGAGTCCCCTCTCAAGTCACCTCTCAAGTTCCCTCTCGAGTCCCCTCTCGAGTTTCCTCGACTCTCCTTTCAAGCCCTCTCTCAAGCCCTCTCTCAAGTCCCCTCTCGAGTCTCCTCTCGAGTCCCCTCTCGAGTCCCCTCTCAAGTCCCCTCTCGAGTCTCCTCTCGAGTCCCCTCTCGAGTCCCCTCTCGAGTCCCGAGTTTGTTTCTTGTTTTCTTTTGTCATCGGCTTTTGTAAAATAAAGTACGCTTTTTGTTACCCCTTTAAACTCGCTTATCCTTTTTAATACTGCATTTGGATCTACCTTTTCCCGAATCCTGACAGATTGCTTCTCTGAGCATCTGAAAATGTATTGTGCACACAAACACTATTAACATACCAATAAAGTTTCAATATGTTAAACTTAATACCAGAGGTCGCGTTAACCAAATATGTTCCCGCCTATGACGGATTTTTTTTAACAATGACGGAAAAATCTGAAAGCCGTCCGTCATTTTGACGGATTAGAACAAACTCAGAACAGCGCCACAGTGTCCCCGCAGCGAGGCTCCGGTGTTATGCCGTGTTATGCATGCCCGCCCAAAAGGAAATCATAGTTTCCAAACCTAACTTTACCGAACAGGTCATTGAAACGTCTGTGAGTATTTGCTTTACGCTGTGCGCGCTCCCGCGAGGTGCAGTGGGCATGCATAACACGGCGCTAACAGTCCCCCGTTGACAGTTCACGAGCGTGCTCTCCACCCCCCCCCCCCCCGACAGAGTTGTGTACAGTCCGACGGGTAATAATGGATTTTGATGGAAATGTTACGATCCTGCTAAATACCATCAGATGTTCCCAGTATATCAGCATTAAGACATAACTCTGTTATTGGTGGAAAATTATATAGATCTTATTTTAAACTCTAACACAATGTGATACAAATGTGTGCATCTGTTTGATGATAAAGAAACTACTAGAAAGTAATATAACTGATAACTGTAAGTCCTTCATGTGTTTGACATGTCGCCTCCATCACTCAATATGAAGAGAGACACGGTTCAATTGAACTATTATTATAAATAAATAGAAGAACGGTGTTGGTTTTATTTTGCTCTCTTAGTATTTAAACAGCAGAAATGTTATCGTGTTTATTTTAATAATTAAACTCCTGATCCACATTGTTTTGTTTTTTAAGTTAACCACATCTGGACTTACACAGCCTTCCTGCAGTTCCTCACAGCTGGAAGCAGTCTCCGTCGTCCCTCTGCTGATGTTTTGTACTTCCTCAGGTCAAACTCATCCAGAACCTCCTCTGACATCTGCAGCATGTCGGCCAGAGCAGAGCAGCGGATCACAGAGAGTTTCTTCTTTGATCTGTTCTCTGACTTCAGGAACTCTGTGATCTCCTGAGTTACTGAGAGGTCCTTCATCTCTGTCAGACAGTGGAGGATGTTGATGCTCCTGTCAGGAGAGATTTGATCACCTCTCATCTCCTTCAGGTTGTTGATGGCTCTCTGGATGATTTCTGGACGGTTGTCTGTGCGACCCAGCAGGCCTCCTAACAGTCTCTGGTTGGACTCCAGAGAGAGGCCGTGGAGGAAGCGGACAAACAGGTCCAGGTGGCCATTTCTACTTCTGAGGGATTTTGCCATGGCGGTCTTTAGAAAGACTTCCAGGGATGGGTAATCCTGATCACTGATTGTACTGTCCTTATAGGGCCAGTCTCTCTTCAGGAAGTGCTTCAGTAGCGCTGTGTCTTTGTTGGTGTAACAGTGGAGCAAGTAGGCTGCAGCCAGGAACTCCTGAATGCTCAGATGAACAAAGCAGTAGACTGTTTTCTGGAAGATCACACTCTCTCTTTTGAAGATCTCTGTACAAAGTCCTGAGTGCACCAAGGCCTCGGTGACACCAAGACCACAGCGCTGCAGGTCTTCTTGGTAGAACATGATGTCTCCTTTCTCCAGATGTTCAAACGCCAGCCTCCCCAGCTTCAGAAGAAGCTCCCTGTCAGCCTCCGTCAGCTGCTGTGGACTCGTCTCATGTCCCTCTTCCCACCTCTGCTTCTTCCTCCTGGTCTGGACCAGCAGGAAGTGTGAGTACATGTCAGTGAGGGTCTTGGGCAGCTCTCCTCTCTGGTCTGTAGTCAACATGTGGTCCAGAACTGCAGCAGTGATCCAGCAGAAGACTGGGATCATACACATGATGTGGAGGCTCCTGGAGCTCTTGATGTGAGAGATGATTCTGCTGGACAGGTCATCACTCGATCTCCTCCTGAAGTACTCCTCCTTCTGGGCGTCAGTGAAGCCTCGTACTTCTGTTACCCTGTCCACACACTCAGGAGGGATCTGATTGGCCGCTGCAGGTCTGGAAGTTATCCAGACGAGAGCCGAGGGAAGCAGCTTCCCCCTGATGAGGTTTGTCAGCAGCACGTTGACTGAGGACTGCTGTGAGACATCAGACACAACCTCATTGTTTCTGAAGTCCAGAGAAAGTCTGCTTTCATCCAGGCCGTCAAAGATGAGCAGCACTTTGCAGACAGCCAGCTGCTCTGCTGTGACCTTCTGTAAGGTTGGATGGAAAACATGGAGCAGCCTGAGAAGACTGTACTGCTCACCTTTGATCAGGTTCAGCTCCCTGAAGGAGAGCGGGATCATCAGACTGACATCTTGGTTTCCCAAACCCTCGGCCCAGTCCAGAGTGAACTTCTGCACTGAGAAGGTTTTTCCAACTCCAGCGACTCCGTTGGTCAGGACCGCTCTGATGGGAGTCTGCTGGTCAGGTAAGGCTTTAAAGATGTCCTGGCACTTGATTGGAGTGTCATGGAGGGTCTCCTTCTTGGAAGCTGTCTCCAGCTGCCTCACCTCATGCTGGGTATTAACCTCTTCACTCTGGCCTTGTGTGATGTAGAGCTCAGTGAAGATGCTGTTGAGGAGGGTTTCACTTTGATCAGTCCCTTCAGTCACACGTTCACATCTCCTCCTCAGACTGAGCCGATGTTCATCTAGAACCTCCTGCAGACCACGTTCTGCTGGAAGAGAAGGAAACGTGAGAGAAGGAGGAAAATGCTTTTGAGAATCTAATTATAACTAAAAAAAATACAGTTTTAAAAGGTTTTTATAAAACAGCTTAATGTACTACAACAGTATACCTAATCGAAAACAAATAAACCAGTAAGGATTCTGGATATGAAGACAAGGATCCTAGCCATCAGATATCTTTACTATCTTCTGTAGAAGTTCTTTGCAGGGCTAACATTCCCCTTTATATCTGTAAAGTCAAACAGAGCCTCAGGCTAATCAGAGTTGGAGTACTCGAGTCCTGGACTCGGACTCGAGTCGGACTCGCGCACGATGACTTGGACTCGTGAATTTTTCCCCCCACGATGACTCGGACTCGACTTGTACATTGACGCTCCGACTTGGACTCGGACTCGAGCAAGTTTTCTTGCGCAAAATGCTCATTATGTGGAAACAATATTGAAGAGAAGGCTCCGTAACACATTACTCTAAGGATCGAGTTCAGACATATAGGCTGTATTGAACACTCATCAGAGTAACGTGATCTAATCAATGAATAAAGATTCAGCCATAACACGAAAGAACATGGCTACTTAACATGCAGAATGGTCATTTTGCATGCTAAGAAGCCATGTGCTCCACACACACACACACACCACACACACACACACACACACACACACACACACACACACACACACACACACACACACACACACACACACACACACACACACACACACACACACACACACACACACCACACACACACACACATTTCCTGCTCTCTTCCCAAAAAGGAACCAAGCAATTTATTATTTATTGTGCGTTTGTTAATTTGTTAAATGATTAGGTTAAGAGGTTTATGTTTGGGTCGGATTTTTTTATGTGGACAATGTGGTTTGAGGTAATTGCGTCACCTGTTGACGGTAAGCCTGTGGGAGGGGCTATGGGTTCAAAATGGACGGTTTTGGCCCTGGAGAAGGGCTCGGAAGAATGTTGCAGTGAAGGCGACAGCTGGGACGTGTTCGGGAGATGGTTGCAGAGAGGGCAACACCAGAACACGTTTACTCTGATGAGTGACGGACGGTTTGATTTGGACATTTGTTTTGTTTAAGTTGTGCTGGTTCGTTATTTTATTTTTTTGCTGCTGTTATTAAAGTGTTGGAGCTTAACCCAACCGCCAGTATTTCCATACGGACAATAGAGCCCCGTCACATATGGTGTCAGAAGTGGGATGGCTAGTCGGAGGAAGCTGGGCGAAGGCAGCGGAGCGGAGCACGGGACTACGATCCCGGTGTCAGCAGCAGGAGGAGAGCGCGGCTGCCAGGTCGGAGCAGGCATGGGAGACGGAGGACGATGATGAGGACGGGTCCTGGGTGGGCCCAGCGGCTCCTGTGGCCTCGGGGTCGGCCAGTGAACCAGGGCGAGAGGAGTTCCTGTTGGCGGAGCTCCGGGACCTACAGACTTCTGTTCCGGTTGGTGGTCCGTTTCCTCAATCGGACTCCGATGGCCAGCCTGATCGGCCGGCGCCTGGGTGGAGGCACTGTGCGGAGATTCCACAGTACCAGTGCGGTGAGGACATGGAGAACTGTTTGTTGCGGTTTGGACGCATTGCCAAAGCGTGGAGGTGGCTGATTGCCTTTCCAGGTTGCCGCACATCGCCAACCTTGGGGAGGGAGAGGATAATGTGACGGAGCGGATCACATGAGTGACTGACTCCACCACTGACAGCCGACACACACACACACACACACACACACACACACACACACACACACACACACACACACATACACACACACACACACACACACACACACACACACACACACACACACACACACACCAAACATTTCCTGCTTTCTTCCTAAAAAGGAACCATGCAATTTATTATTTATTGTGGTGGATTCCTGGTCCATACAACATCGCTGACATAATCACCAGAGGAGGAAGCCCTCAAGACCTGGACGAAAACTCAGAGTGGTAAAATGGGCCAAAGTTTCTGAACTTGCCAGCGAACGAGTGGCAAAGCAAATGCCAGAGAAGGCATCAACAGGCTGCAGTGTTTCCCCTATACAAATAGCGGCGGCGCAGGTACCCAAAAAAAAAAGTGGCGACCCTTTTTCATTTTTGATTGTTTGTTATGTGGATTTGTGTTACTGTATTTTCAATAAAGGTGTATTTTTGCTAAATCTTGAGACATTGCCACTGTATACTGGCATGGCCGATTTTTGGCATAGGGACGCCAGATCTGGGGAGGTTGGCGCTCATCCTAATTTTCGGCCTTGATGTAACAACAATCATAATTAAGTAAATGTAACACCCTTTTCACCCCGGTTACACTTTTCATTTGCCCTGTACGATGGGCGCTGTAAGTGATGAAAGTGGGGGATGTTGACTTATCAGGTGCCCGCAGCTCACAGCCAAAGTGCGAGCGTGGGAGCGAGAGAGTGAGCGAGGGAGAGGGCGCACCGGTACCGGCACTGTTGTTGTTAGAATCTGGTGCTAGCTGCTCTAACGGATATAAGAAGTAGATGTTTCTACAACCAGGGTGGAGGAGAGCTCTCCTGTCAAACTGAGAGGCTCAGTGAGGTAAAGGACTCTCTGAGTGTTTAGATAAGTTAATTTTAGTCTAAGCTATCTCAGTGGGTCTCAAACAAATATGTGTTTACAAATTATGTAAACACATATTTCCAAGGCACTCCTTTATAATTATTAGGATAAATAAAAACAGGTTTGAAATCATTCCAAAGTATACTATAGGACAGTAAACCAAAAATATCGTTTAAAGTTGGAGAGATACAAAAATATGCATAAATAAATAAATGTTAAGGTAAAATAAGATATAAATGAACAACAAAAATAAAATAAGTTACATTTATCTGAAGAACCAGCACCTTACCGTGGTAGAGAGGTTTGTGTGCCCTGATGAACCTGGGGCTGTGTTGTCTGGAACCTTGTGTTACTTCTGGATAGGGGTTGGACTCTATTATTCTCCGGAGTTGCTCAAGGTGTGTGTGGGGATACTCACAAGTCCCCGGTTGGGTGCTTCGTTGTTGGAGTTTACCCCAGTGGACGAGAGGGTCGCCTCCCTACGCCTGCGGGTTATGGGGGGGAGAACTCTGACTGTTGTGTGTGCTTATGCACCCAACAGCAGTTCAGAGTATACAGCCTTCTTGGAGACCCTGGAAAGAGTCCTGTATGGGGCTTCTGAAGGGGACTCTTTAATCTTGCTGGGAGACTTCAACGCACATGTGGGCAATGATGGAGACACTTGGAGGGGCGTGATTGGGAGGAACGTGGTACCAGAGCACCCTAGGCAGAAGGTCCATGATCGATTTCGTTATCGTATCATCGGACCTGAGGCCGTATGTTTTGGACACTCGGGTAAAGAGAGGGGCGGAGTTGTCAACTGATTACCATCTGGTGGTGAGTTGGGTCGAGTGGCGGGGGAAGCCTCTGGATAGACCTGGTAAGCCCAAACGTGTAGTTCGGGTGAACTGGGAACGTCTGGAGGAGGCACAAGTTCAGGAGGCCTTCAACTCACACCTCCGGCGGAGCTTTTCGGGCATTCCTGTGGAGGTTGGGGACATTGAACCAGAGTGGTCGGTGTTCAAAGCCTCTATTGCCGAAGCCGCGGCGGGGAGCTGTGGTCTCAAGGTCCTAGGTGCCTCAAGGGGCGGTAACCCTCGAACCTCCTGGTGGACACCGGTGGTCAGGGAAGCCGTCCGACTGAAGAAGGAGGCCTTCAGGGATTTGTTATCCCGGGGGACTCCCGAGGCAGTTGCAAGGTACCGACAGGCCCGAAGGGCAGCAGCCTTAGCCGTGGCCGAGGCAAAGCAGCGGGTGTGGGAGAAGTTCGGAGATGACATGGAAAAGGACTTTTGGGCGGCACCAAAGTTGTTCTGCAAAACTGTCCGACACCTCAGGAGGGGGAAGCAGGGAACCATCCAAGCTGTGTACAGTAAGGATGGGACGTTGTTGACCTCAACTGATGGAGTGTTAGGGCGTTGGAAGGAACACTTTGAGGAACTCCTGAACCCGACAACTCCGCCCTCTATGTTAGAGGCAGAGCTGGAGTATGACGGGGGATCAACACCAATCTCCCGGGGGGAGGTCACTGAGGTCGTCAAACAACTCCACAGTGGCAAAGACCCGGAGGTGGATGAGATCCGCCCAGAAATGCTGAAGGCTTTGGGTGTTGAGGGACTGTCATGGTTGACACGTCTCATCAACGTTGCGTGGAAGTCGGAAACAGTACCGAAGGAGTGGCAGACCGGGGTGGTGGTTCCCCTTTTTAAAAAGAGGGATCAGAGGGTGTGTGCCAATTACAGAGGCATCACACTACTCAGCCTCCCCGGGAAAGTTTAAGGAACAATGCAGATTCCGTCCTGGTCGTGGAACGATGGATCAGCTTTTTACTCTCGCAAGGATCCTGGAGGGGGCCTGGGAGTACGCTTATCCGGTCTACATGTGTTTTGTAGACTTGGAGAAGGCGTATGACCGAGTTCCCAGGGAGTTACTGTGGGAGGTGCTGCGGGAATATGGGGTGAGGGGGTCTCTACTCAGGGCCATCCAATCTCTGTACTCCCAAAGCGAGAGCTGTGTCCGGGTCCTCGGCAGTAAGTCGGACCCATTTCTGGTGAGGGTTGGCCTCCGCCAGGGCTGCGCTTTGTCACCAATCCTGTTTGTAATATACATGGATCGGATTTCGAGGCGTAGTCGTGGGGGAGGGGGTCTGCAGTTAGGGTTAGGGTAATGTTGTGAATCGAGTGGCCCATGGTGGTGGTGGGGTTATGGTATGGGCAGGCGTATGTTATGGACGACGAACACAGGCCACTCGATTCACAACATTACCCTAACCCTAACCCTCACACCAGATACTGACTGGTTTTCGGACCCCCCCCAATAAAGCAAAAATGCATGTTTCAGAGTGGCCTTTTATTGTGGCCAGCCTAACCTCTGTTAAAGGAGGAAATAATATTTTCTTGTTTAAACATAATTCATTTGATTTGTTAGGAACATTTCTGGTAAAATCCAGTTAATTAAATCTGCTGAGATTTTAAAAGAGCTTGGGTTTAAAGAAACGTTTTATGTTTAAAATGAATATGTCTGTGCTTAGTCTGCTGAACCAGTGTGTGACATAGTCATAATTAAGGCAGCAGTTGCCAAACAAATGTATTGTTTCCATGTTTTGTTACATGCTTTATTTATTTTTGATAACTTACAAAGTTCTAAAATGAATCTTTCTTGTTTTCAAAGGTTTTTCACCTGCACAAAGTGACCCAGTCAGCAAAGACATTCAAGTGAACTGCTAAATAAAAAGTCTGAAAAGAAAAGCTGTGTCATTGGAGTGGAACCCTTTCTCAAAGTCCAGTAGATGCTGATTGATTGATGATTGATTGATGATTGACTTCTCTCTATTTTAAAATACTTAAAAAACAATGCCTGGAAGAAGACCAGATGACACTCTTGAGCCGATGAGAGTTCATACAAGAGTAGAGACCCAGCACCCCGACGGATCTAAAGACGCTGCGTGTGTTCGGCCTCTTACCTCGTACAGAGCTGGTCTGACTGGCTGTCTGCAGTCCAGCTCTGCTTCTGGATCTGCCTCCACACTGGGGACAGGAGGGGTCTCCTGATGGAGGGCGCTGCTCCCAGTATGAGGTGATGCACTGTCTGCAGAACCAGTGTCCACAGCTGGTAGAGACTGGATCCTTCAGGACGTCCTGACACAGAACACAGCTGGTAGAGACTGGATCCTTCAGGACGTCCTGACACAGAGCACAGCTGGTAGAGACTGGATCCTTCAGGACGTCCTGACACAGAGCACAGCTGGTAGAGACTGGATCCTTCAGGACGTCCTGACACAGAGCACAGCTGGTAGAGACTGGATCCTTCAGGACGTCCTGACACAGAGCACAGCTGGTAGAGACTGGATCCTTCAGGACGTCCTGACACAGAGCACAGCTGGTAGAGACTGGATCCTTCAGGACGTCCTGACACAGAGCACAGCTGGTAGAGACTGGATCCTTCAGGACGTCCTGACACAGAGCACAGCTGGTAGAGACTGGATCCTTCAGGACGTCCTGACACAGAGCACAGCTGGTAGAGACTGGATCCTTCAGGACGTCCTGACACAGAGCACAGCTGGTAGAGACTGGATCCTTCAGGACGTCCTGACACAGAGCACAGCTGGACGGCTGCTGCTCCACAGGAACAGGACTCTTCCTCTTCCCTCTGTGGAGAGGAACACATCTTTTACAGCACTTTACATTAGAGGAGCTGATTCTCACCAAAGGTTCACCAAGGGGTAAAGTAAAAAGGTCTATATCTGTATATAATATATCTTAGTGATCAGGTAAGACAAGACAAGTTTAGCACCTTTCAACACAAGGCAATTCAAGATGCTTTACAAAAATGAAAGACATTAAGACAAAGGCATTTAAAAACAGTCATTAAAAGAAAAAATACATGAATAAAAAGTTACAGTGCAGTCTAAGATATGAATAGTTCTCACGGAAGTTCCACTTTACTGATGCCTTTCTTTAAGATGTCTCCGAACATGAGCTGTGTATGCTTGTATGGCACATACGTCCCGAGCAGCACACACAGAGGAAACGAGCCAGGACAAGGTAGATAGTTTACACCTCACACTATTATAAAAGCAAACCTCCTCCTGTCTGGATTCCTCACCCAGAGGAGCACATGGTCAGTGTCTCTACTAAACACACACAGCTGTATTAACCTGGTGCACATTATAAACACAATTCACATAGAATTTGCTGTGAATTAATAGCAATAAACATCTGGAAAGGATGCAGCAATAAAACAACATGAAGCTACTGATTTGTGAAAAGCTTGAGTTAATGCTTCGTCAGGTCTGTCTCCAACACAACGAGCATAAACATTTAAAATGTTTTCTGAATGAGATCGGTTTGATTAAAGCTATGCTAACATTAGCTGCTCCATCAACACTCAGAATGACTTCATGTAGTCATGAGCAGTGGTGTAGTGGGGATTTTTTTACTGGGTGGACGCAATGTCGACGCTCGTGAACTGAACTGTCAACGGGGGGGGGCAACATACATGATGCCGTTTAAAATAATAAAGGACGTGCCGGACGTCAGCGAACCGAACTTTCTGCGCGACTGTCACTCAAATGCGGGACATAGTCTCAATTTGTAGGACGCGGGTCACCCTAGTCATCTCAAACAATGCCGCAAGTGCGCAGTGCACTCACAAAACGGGCAGACAGCAGGTCTGGTTTAAACGGGAACATGAATAACCCTGATTGAATATGAGCTGCTGTAGAGCTCTGCTCTCCTCTCTGATTCCCCTCAGACCGTCAGAGACCACAGGAGCACAATCTCAACACTGACAGGTTTCTGCAACAGAGCGTCACTAACTTTACACTCAAGTTTAAATGTTTCACGAATACGCAGGTGATATGAATTTCACTTCTTCACTTCCTTCGTGTTGCCAGGTACGGATCTGGGTCTTTGCATTGACTCTACATGTGATATCACAAAACTCTTATATCTCAAGTAGTTAAATGTGTTTTGGACGATATATTTAGTTTTTAGTTAGTTTATCAACATCTCTGCTACTATTTTATGCCACAGATACAACGACAATATAAATGTATATTGAAATATCATTAGATAATTGTGGTATCTTACCTTGTGTTATTATTACATGTTATTGCATTCGTCGTCGGTCGAATAATCGATTATTCGCCAGGGCTGCCGAATAATCGATTTTGATCATGGTCAGTTTCTGGCAACCCTAATAGGCAGGGGTAAAGTGTTATTTTTTACGAGTGGGGAGCGGACCTCACCTCCTGGGGTCCGGGGGGAAGCTCCCCCGGGAAGAATTTTTTTAAATATTGAAGTTGAAAGCATCAATCTGGTGCACTTTGAGAGCAACATTAGGAGATCTATGGATACCTCTCTCAACACCCAGATGAAACACAACTGTAAACAGATTTACTTTTTTACCCTTTCAAACTGTATTCTTGTTTTACTGCCATATAGTATTTCATACCTGTTTTTCCTTTATTCTCTTATTTTTTTTATAACTATAATGATCATATGAAGGTGTGCCGCGGAAATAATCTTTTGAATAAATATCTAAACCCTCAGAGAGTCCTTTAGCTCACCTGAGCCTCTCAGTCTGAGAGGAGACCTCTCCTCCAGCTTGTTGTGGAACAAACAGCTCCTTGTGTCCGTTAGTGCAGCTAGCTAACCAGATGCTAACAACACGGTGCCAGCAGGTCTCTCTCTCGTGTGGTCGACTCCTTTGTCATTTTCAGTTACTCACTCAGATGTTGATTTTGTTTAATGTGGTTTTTTCTAAATCAATGTTCATTTTGGGTTGTAGGTACAGCCAGAAGCAAAAGTGCAAAAGTCAGCTTTTGAATGTGTTGTTGGGGCTGAAACGGCCATCTACCTCAGCAGGAGGAATAAAGTTGCGGGATCATTGGATACCGATGCAGTTTCGATTTTCAAGCGGATGGTTAAAGCAAGACTGAAAGCGGACTACAGTTACTTTTGCATAACACAAAATGTGGGAGAATTTGAGGCCATGCGGTTAAAAATGCTTTGTGTTCTGAGGAGAAGGAGGAGCTTATTCTCAGTCGTTGTCTGAACTGACAATGTGTCTGTTTGGTTATTTGCTTTGTGAATAAAAGTGGTTTGAAAAATCAAAATCTCTCTCTCTCTCTCTCTCTCTCTCTCTCTCTCTCTCTCTCTCTCTCTCTCTCTCTCTCTCTCTCTCTCTCTCTCTCTCTCTCTCTCTCTCTCTCTCTCTCTCTCTCTCTCTCTATGCAACTCTCTGGTTGGTCTGGTGTCTTGCCTCTGTTGTTGCATTCACTGAACACTGGAAATTACAGTCCTGCCGTCCTCTCTAGTGTCTTGATGAGGTTCACGTAAAGCACGGTTAATGTATTATATTATTGAGGTAGAATTGTCCGGGGCTACAGAATTGTAGCCAACAATGTGGAATTTATTGGCTACATATTACACAGATTATGCACAGCGGGAGCAGCAATAACAATAACCGTCAAATAATAATTCAGACAGGGGAGCTCCGCACCCCCTGCCCGTCGCTAGGGGGTGCTGCAGCACCCTCAGCACCCCCCTTCCCGCGCCCATGAATGATTGGCACGCTGGCACCTTTTGATGCAAAACATCAGAAGTGGGAAGAATACTGTGAGGTATTGGAACAGTTTTCTGAGGCTAATGAAATTGATAATGGAGACAGACAAAGAGCCATATTAATAAGTGTTGTGGGATCATCAACATACAGCCTTATGAAAAACCTCCTCAGTCCGGATAAGCCCAAGGATAAGACTTACACACAACTTGTGGAGCTGCTAAAAGATCACTTTGACCCAAAGCCTAGTGAAATTGTGCAAAGGTACAAGTTTGACTCCCGCAACCGTGAGCCCAATGAGTCAGTAATGGAATACGTGGCTGAGCTGCGTCGGTTAGCGCAGGATTGCAACTATGGTAACACTTTGCAGCAAAGGTTGAGAGACAGGATCGTCTGTGGAATAAATGAACATCGGATTCAGAGACGACTCTTATCAGAAGTGGATGTAACATTTGAAAAAGCATTGTCAATTGCTGTGGCGTCAGAGACTGCAAATAAAAATGCACAGGAGATACAAAGCCAAGGGGCCACAGCTAAATGCTTCAACATGGATAAAAAGCCACAGGAGGCTTATGCACACAGAGAACCTACCAACGAGTGCTACAGATGCAAGGGAACCAAGCATGAAGCAGCAGACTGTACGTTTAAACAAGAGAAATGTCATGCATGTGGTAACATAGGACACATCGCCAGAGCTTGTCGTAGTAGATCTACACAGAATGGAAACAGCAACAAAAATGCAGACCCAAAGAGAGAAAGGAGGCAAACCACATATCACCGTTCTCATAAAGTACAAGAGCAACAGAGCCAAAGTGATGGCTCAGAAGAAGATACATTCTTTCTGAGTAAGATGAGGTTCAGATTGGGTGAAGTGCACCCGAGACGAGTAGACCCATACATGGTTGAAGTGAAGCTGGATAGTAAGTTTGTTAACTTTGAGATAGACACTGAATGTAGTCTCACAATAATGAATGAACAGACATTTGAAAGACTATGGAAAGACACAAAACGTCCATGTTTGAGACCAACCAAAATCCACATGGAGTCTTATACAGGTGACCCTGTTAATGTGGTCGGAGCTGCCATTGTTAGAGTGAAATACAAACATCAAAGGCGGTACCTGCCCCTCGTTGTGGTTAAAGGGGACGGCCCCAGCCTGCTGGGAAGAGGCTGGCTGGAGGAAATACATCTGAGTTGGAAAGAAATCAAGCTCAGACACAAATCCCCAGTCCTGAAACACCTGAAGACAGAGGACACATCGCTGCAGCAAGTACTGAGCAAACAAGAGGAGCTTGGCATACTGAAAGGTATGAAAGCTACCATCCATGTAAAGGCTGATGCCTTCAAAGAGACAGATTGTTGAAAGAAGGAGTAATCTCCCCTGTTAAACATGCAGAATGGGCAGCACCAGTGGTTCCAATACTGAAGCCTGTTGGGACAGTAAGGCTATGTGGAGACTACAAGCTCACTGTAAATACAGTTTCCTCACTTGAACAATACCCCATACCCCGAATGGAAGATCTGTTTGCAGCACTGACAGGAGGAAAACAGTCATGCATACCAGCAAATACTCATGGATGATGAATCAAATAAATACTTAACAGTGAATACGCACAGAGGCTTATTCACATACAACAGACTGCCTTTTGGAGTAGCATCAGCCCCAGCTATATTTCAGAGGACAATGGAAGGTGCCCTGCGAGGCATTCCTTTCGTGGCAGTGTATTTAGATGACTTCCTGGTGAGCGGTGTGGATGAGGAAGACCATCTGCAGAACCTCGAGACAGTGTTGGCAAAGCTGGAGGAGGCAGGATTGCGTCTGAGAAGGAGCAAGTGCACTTTCCTGGAAGAGGAAGTGGAATATCTGGGACATCGAGTGGACGCACAGGGACAAGTCAAAGCCATCAGGGAGGCTCCCAACCCCACAAATGTTACTGAACTCAAGTCGTACTTAGGTTTGCTAAATTACTATAACAAATTTCTGCCAAACTTAGCTACACTATTGGCACCACTGCATGAGCTCCTGAGACAAGATGTGCGATGGACATGGCAAAAGAAACAGGAAGAAGGCCCTGTTAAACTCAGCAGAAGTGTTGGTGCATTACTCTGCTGACCGAGAGTTAATTATGTCATGTGATGCGTCACCTTACGGGGTGGGCGCTGTTTTATCACACGTAATGGACGATGGAACTGAACGTCCTTTGGGGTTCATGTCGCGTACCATAGCGCCTGCTGAAAATAATTACTCACAGCTAGACAAAGAAGGCTTAGCAGTTATATTTGGAAGCAAGAAATTCCACAAGTACTTGTATGGTCGAACTTTCACCATCTATACCAGGGGTCGGCAACAGGCGGACCGTGGTCCGGATCCGGACCCAGACGCCGACCTATACGGACCCGGACCTATAATCAATACATTAATAGGGGATTTCAATTTTGACGGGGCGATTCTATTTTAACCGCCGCCGACAGGGGGCGAAAGAGACGAGTGAGCGATACAGGGAGAGAAACACAGAAGAAGAGACGAGAGCGCGGCAGAGAGAAACGGAGAGGAAAGTGAACAGGCGAGTTAGCGGCAGACAGGGAGAGACACATAATTACACATGGCGCTCTCCGAGAAGAGGAGCGTGGACAGTAAGAACAGATATTTTAACCCTGAGTGGACTCGTTCATGTTCATCCTGCCCACTGGGAGCACAGAACCAGTGTGTCTCATTTGTTCAGAGACCGTGGCGCTCATTAAAAGAGACAACACGCCACTATGAGACAAAACACAAAGTGTTTGACCAAACATTCCCTCTCAAGTCAGAACTGAGCTCACAAAAACGAAATATCGTTCCAGGGCAGGCTAACCGAGGCTAACCAATGAGCACCTGTGTATGAGAATGACCCTGACACCATTTCAGCCCAGATCTAAACTCCTGGCAGGACAAGCTCCAGCTCAATTCTCTCACTGAATTTAAAAAAGTGAGTGAGGGACTGCAATATAAGAGGGACAGAAAGAGAAACTTTGAAACTGTTCAATTGCTATGATGTAAAGACTGATATTGTTCTATAATCGTCTGAAACTGTTAAGTCATGATGTGAAATGGTTAACAAAGAGAAACTCAAGCTGCTGCTACACTTTATTTGATTTATCTATTAAAAAAAAGCACTTTTAAGATGCACACATTTTCAAAAGCTATTTTATTTATTTTCTCTATTTGTAAATGCAGCCCGAGAGGAACATTACACATATCAACAGTATTTTACTGTAGAGTTCAATGTTAATTGACAATAAATATTGTTGTTTTTGAATTGTACTTTCTTTATTTGATTGGCAGTCAGTTGTTGATTACATGCAGACGTTGATAAAGCTACAGGCTACTTCAATATCACACTAATTCATAAAGCAAGTTAGACATGTTGAAGTTCCGGACCTTAGCATGGGGACATTTTCTCTAACTGGACCTCGTTGAATTTTAGTTGAATACCCCTGATCTATACAGATCACAAGCCACTGATCTCTCTCTTCAACGAAAAGAAACCCATTCCACAGATGGGTTCAGAGATGGGCGGTGCACCTGAGTGCCTATGAGTATCACTTTGTGTGCAAACCAGGAAAGAACAACGCTAATGCGGACGCATTAAGTAGACTGCCGCTGTCGGAAGATGTGCGAGAGAGTGAGACCGCAGAACAAGTGCTCATGATTGATCTTCTGGATGACACACTCGTGGACACAGCCAAAATAAAACACTGGACAGCTAAGGATGTAATATTGTCTCAAGTTCATGGTTATGTCCTGTCGGGATGGCCTTCAGTGACTGAGGCTCCTCTCAAGCCGTATCGTCAGAGGAGAGAGGAACTGAGTGTGAGGGATGGCTGCGTGCTCTGGGGAGCCACAGTCATCGTACCAAACAAAGGCAGGGGAAAGATATTGAAAGTACTGCACCAAACACATTCCGGCATGTCAAAGATGAAAGGTCTGGCTAGATCTTATGTATGGTGGCCGGGGATGGACCAGAATGTAGAAAAGGAAGTGCAGTCTTGTGTCACCACCATCAGCACCATTACATCCCTGGGAGTGGCCGGAGTCTCCCTGGACGAGAATTCATGTGGACTATGCAGGTCCTTTCCTGGGAGAGACGTTTCTACTGATAGTGGATGCTCACTCAAAATGGATGGATATGTATCCAGTGGAGCTACATCACAGGTGACCATTGAAAAGCTGCGTCAGAGCTTCAGTGTTTTTGGACTGCCAAACATGTTAATGTCAGACAACAGAACCTGTTTTACAAGTGCTGAATTTGAGACTTTCATGAAACAAAATGGCATCCGCCATGTGAGGTCAGCACCGTTTCACCCGTCTTCTAATGGGCTGGCAGAGAGGGCGGTCCAGACCTTCAAAGGGGGGATGAAAAAGATGAAAGGTGAAACATTGCAAACTAGACTGTCAAGGTTTCTGTTCAGTTACCGCATCACACCTCACGTGACCACAGGCCTGTCGCCTGCAGAGTTGATGATGTCAAGGAGACTCAGATCTGCACTTGACCTGCTCCTGCCAGATGTGAAAACAAGAGTGCAGCAAAAACATCTAAAACAGAAACAGTCCCATGACACAAACAGGAGACTGAGAGTGTTCATCAGAAACTACTCTTATGGACCTAAATGGATCCCTGCAGTCATCGAGAGCTCATCAGGTCCAGTGTCATATACAGTGATCATTGGAAGTGGTCAAGTCGTTAAGCGGCATGTGGATCAAGTAAGAGCCAGATTGACAGACACCGTGCCCTTAGAGCCGGTGCTGGACTCCAACAGAGACACTGTGGTTCCAGTGACAATCGAGCAAGAAGGAACTCCTGCAAGTGAGCCAGTGGTTCTGTGCACTCCGGTCCCGCCGGACTTGCCTGCTACACCTGTGGTGAGACGATCAGAGCGCAAGAGACAGCCGCCTGTATGCCTGAAAGACTTTGTTAAATAGATCAAGAGATGTTCCATTAATAGAGCAGCATAGTTCTCTGTTCTCACTTTAAGCAAATGTTTAGAATGTTAATCTTTGAAAGTGAAATGATTTATGTCAGTACCTCGAAATGTTGTGTAACGGGAGTATGTTATACCGCCACCTTCGGGAATTATTCTTAGCTTAAAGGGGGGGAAATGTGGTATCTTACCTTGTTATTATTACATGTTATTGCATTTGTCCAGCAGGGGGCAAACTCACTCTTGGTATTAAAAGAGCCTGTTGTCTGAAGTCCCGCAAGCATGTTACCAAAGTAAACCAGTTAAATCTGCTCCTATGTTGTGGACATACACTTATTGATCACAAGATACAGCAATAATGTTAGATTACTGTACTCTAATGCGTTTTTCCTTTACAAACTGCTCACATGATATCATTAAAGAAGAGTTTAATATATCTCAGGGATGGGCAACTTGGATGGTGGTGGGGGCCACATAATTGATGTACTGTCCACCAGGGGGCCGCAGATTCACTTGGAACACACACACACACATTCCATGTGTTGTATGTAATTATTAACAAATATCAGTACACAGAAATGTTATTTAATTTTTACAAGTGGCATGTTTGTGTTGAACAGGTTATTGAACAGTGGAATAAAACTATTTTAAACTATTGGAAAGCACGGAAAATGTGTGTGTATTGAGATTAACCATTAAGATGACATAAACATGAAGTCATGAACACTAACCCAGACATTAGTCACTAACTTGAAC
Source organism: Gymnodraco acuticeps (assembly GCF_902827175.1). Lineage (NCBI taxonomy): Eukaryota > Metazoa > Chordata > Actinopteri > Perciformes > Bathydraconidae > Gymnodraco > Gymnodraco acuticeps. The sequence continues at coordinate 20,370 of NW_022992335.1, read as the reverse complement.
CTAAGACACTTGTAGTCTCTGCTGACACACAATAAGGGGAGTGTCCAGGGCCGGCCCTTGGCATAGGCAGTATAGGCGAATGCTAAGGCGCATCAATCAATGGGGGGCGCCGAAAAAACACAATTTCCCGATTTTGGATCAACAAAGTACATCTTATTATCTTATACTAACAGAACTACGCCTATATTGCGTACAGCGCCCATAAACTATGGCGCACCCCCCCCCCAAATCAAGTTGAACACCCCAGCCCCAGCCAAAACCAGAGGTTTATGTGAAATAGTTCTTTTTTTTAAATAATGGTTTTAGTGTGCAATTATAGGTTTTAATTTTGTATTTGTGTTAATTTAAAATAAATCAAACTCCCAAAAAACGTATACAGCTAAAGCTAAAATCTTGCCTAGGGCAGCAAATTGTTCAGGGTCGGCCCTGGGAGTGTCCACACAGACTGTCAACCCGCACTCTGCTGTTCCTCAGCGTCGCTCCCCCTCCCTTTTCATCTGATTTCAAATAAACACAGTCTTGGTTTTTAAAATATTAAACTTGTTCTGCGTCAAATTCAGATGATCCAGATGAACAGCTTTGAAGCTTGTAAAGGCATAATTACAAGCGGCAACAAAACGTCACAGCAGGCATAACAATAGCCGGTCTCCCCGGGAAACAAACACAATACACACAAACGAGTCACAGATTATTTCGCGGTATTTCAAATCATGTACGCAGCTCGCGGGCTGCCATTTGCCCATCCCTGATATATCAGATAACATAAACACTGAATCCTCTTCAAGTCAGTTTACAGCAGAAACTCTTACTTTTTGTCTGAGGGTCCAGGTTCATTACTGAAGTATGGAGGTTCCCCAATAGACCCGTCAATCTTCGGAGACACACATCTGGAGACCAGAAACCCGTCCTCTTCCTCATCTTTTAAACCACTCATCTTCTCCGGTCTGAGAGAGATACTATTAACACTGAGGACACACACACACACACACACACACACACACACACACACACACACACACACACACATTATAAAAACACACTTGTTTCAATCAAAACCATCATAATAATATACTTGGTTGAAATACATCAAATCAGTCAGACTTCAGACAGGCCGCTCTCCGTTTTGACTGCGCTGAGCTGTCACATGTTATGTCGCTCTGAAGAATCAGAAAACAGGAAATAAAAAAGGTTTACAACACTTGCAGAAGTCTCATTGGACTCTAGGACGCTGATGTTCTGACATGCAGTTTAAATAATGAATGTGAGCAGGTCCTGGTGTTAACACTCACCCTGTTGTCCTCCTGCTCCGTCAAAGTGTAAAATGGCGTCTGGCAGTCTGACTTCATATCTTAACTTTAACACCTCACCTGTCTGCAACTCCTTCCTTTGTTTCATAACTAGCCTGAACATGTACCGGGATTATTCTCAGTAAGATATAAATAGACATGCAGTTAAAAAAACAAGCTCAACAAGTTGTGGAAATAAAAATAATAATTGAGTATAAAACAGTGTGAAGAATAACGTAGGGTGCATCCTGTATTTAAAACCTTACTTAAGTTAAAGTGTGTAGGCATTAAAGCACATAACGTTAACTGTGAATTGATTTGTTCCCCATTTTATCCATTTAATTAAATATATACATACATCCAATGCAATGTTCTTGGGAGTGTTGTGTTATTTTATTCCAGGAAAGACAAACAACTTCTAAGTTTAACTATTTATTAAAAGAGAGCAAAAGATATATTTCACTTGGCCAAGGACTCGTCCGGTCGCAGAACTCGCAGGCAGCCGAGCTGTAATCTGTAACTCTATTTCCGGAAAAAAGCATTGAACCTCGTGCGTGCATACAATTTTATTATTCAGGGCTCTGCCCGTACATTTATGATTGGTTGAGACTAGATGGGGAGGACCGTGGTTTAGACTTTGACTTCCCTGGTTGGTGCACAGACTTAGACAAAAGTCTCTTGGCAACACGACCTCCAATCAGCATTCGGCCGGCCTGTGAAGGTCCCTCCCTACTCTAGTCACGCTATCCTACGTCATTTGTTTTGCTAAAGTTTCAACAACAGATTGTGGAATCCTCCATTATAATGGTTCCCAGTTATGCATAGGCGAGCAGCTCACACACACACACACACACACACCTCACATGCACCGCTTTAACACAAATGACAGATGATTGGAAGGGCGAACTAGATGATAGGAAGTTAGTGGGTGCAGTACTACTCGATTTTAGTTCTGCTTTTGATGTCATTGACCATTCTTTGTTGTTACACAAGCTGGAACAATATGGTTTTCATTTTGAAACGCTGAGGTGGTTAGAAAGTTACCGGACAAATCGAAGTCAAACTGTTTTTTTTAATGGAAGTCTCTCAAAGATGAAAACAGTCACTTGTGGAGTACCTCAGGGAAGTTGTTTGGGACCACTTTTATTTTCAATTTTTACAAATGACCATTAGTGTTAGAAAAAGCTAAAATTGTAATGTATGCAGATGACTCAACAATATATTATGCAGCATCAACTACAAGAGAGTTGACTAATGTTATGAATAAAGATCTACTACTGATATCAGAGTGGGTCATAAATAATAAGTTGGTACGTAATGCGGGACAAACAAAATCGTTATTAATAGGATCAAATCATCAGTTAAAAGGTGAACCAAAATTGCAACTACATTTAAACCATATTGAAATTGAACAGGTCAAGGAGACAACATTGCTAGGTTTAACCCTGGATCATAAATTATCTTGGTCTAAACACATTGATAGTGTTGTATGTAAAATGGGAAGGGGTGTGTCACTTGTACAAATAATTGTAAAATATTTGCCTATGGATGTCAGTAGACAGGTTGTGGATGCTTTGGTTCTGTCACAGCTGGATTATTGTTTGGTTATATGGTCGAGTGCTGCTGAAAAAGATTTAAACAAACTACAAGTAGCACAAAATAAGGCAGCACGATGTGCACTGCAGAGCTCCTACAGAACCAGAGTCACTGCAATGCTGGAGACACTGAAATGGTTAACTGTCAGACAGAGGTCAACTTATATTTTATTACATTTTGTCAGAAATATCACAGTGACTCACTCACCAGATATATTATCACAAAGGTTTATAGCGCAGTATGCTCAACATAACTATCAAACACGACATACGATAGAAGGAAGGTTTGTATTTCCCAAATCTAAATCAAACATGGGACAGAGAACAGTCAGAGCCGTGATCAGCTGGAACTCTGCACCGGTTCACATCCTTCAGGAACATTCTCAAGTACATTTCAAAAGGTTGCTAAAACAATATATTACAAAGTACATTTGAACTGTGCCTGTGGCGATGTATGCATATGTTATGTACACTTATTTGTATTTACTTTTGTTTGGCCTTAGGATGGCGATAATTGGATGACCATTTTTAGTTTTCCACTTCATTTCACTGTAAATTGCATGAAATTATGAGCTGTTTTGTTTTGTTTTAGTTTTGTTGTATGTATGTTTTGAGTGTGTGAGGACCCCAGGAAGAATAGCCAATGCTCATGCAGTGCTAATGGGGATCCTAATAAAGACATAGAAGACATAAAGGCCAGAGCGATCTCCTGTCTATAACTCTTAGTCTCTACAGTGTCTGCATTTCGATGAAAGCTAAAAACTTTTCTTTCCATGACTATTCCCTTCGTTTCGTATCCAAGCCATCAGAACCTGGGATTGCTGATTGTGTCTATGTTCCATCGTCATAGCAATATCTCATGAGCACAATAAGCATGTAGTGTAATAATAAGAAACAATCTTGTAATGTTACATAAAAACAGGAGTCTCTCTCTCTCCTCTCTCTCTCTCTCTCTCTCTCTCTCTCTCTCTCTCTCTCTCTCTCTCTCTCTCTCTCTCTCTCTCTCTCTCTGTCCCTCTCTCTCTCCATTAATGTTATGCTACTGTGTACTTCTACTCCTCTACAGTTCAGAGGTACATGGTGTACTTTCCTCCACTACATGTATTTAATACCTTTAGTTACTTCTCAGATGTGGATGAATGATGTGAAATCTAATCAAGTGTTGAATCAGACTTTAGTTCCACCTGGAGTAAATCCACCAGCTACCCTGCAGTATACAAAGTACTTCAGACTAGCTGCTCCTTCACCAGCTTTGAGAACACTTTCATGATCAATCATTATAAAACATATATATATATTATTCTGAAATGGACCAATCTGCACAACGACTACTTTTACTGTCTTTCACTATATTTAGATGAGAATACTTTTCTACTTTCACTTGAGGAACATTTTGAATGCAGGACTTTGACTGTAACAGAGTATTCCTACACTCTGGTACTTCTACTTTTACTCAAGTACAAGATCTGAGTACTTCTACTTTTACTAAGTACAAGATCTGAGTATTTCTACTTTTACTCAAGTACAAGATCTGAGTACTTCTACTTTTACTCAAGTACAAGATCTGAGTACTTCTACTTTTACTAAGTACAAGATCTGAGTATTTCTACTTTTACTCAAGTACAAGATCTCAGTACTTCTACTTTTACTCAAGTACAAGATCTGAGTACTTCTACTTTTACACAAGTACAAGATCTGAGTACTTCTACTTTTACTCAAGTACAGGATCTGAGTACTTCTACTTTTACTCAAGTACCAGATCTGAGTACTTCTACTTTTACTCAAGTACAAGATCTGAGTACTTCTACTTTTACTCAAGTACAAGATCTGAGTACTTCTACTTTTACTCAAACACAAGATCTGAGTACTTCTACTTTTACTCAAATACAAGATCTGAGTACTTCTACTTTTACTCAAGTACAAGATCTGAATGCCTACTTCTTTATCTCTGAACCCATACTATGAGTGTTTTCCCTGCAGGATGGTGCTACCAGAAGGTCTTCAACTATGAAGAGAAGTGAGCTTCATGACAATTAATGCTGAGTAAAAGCAAAAGGAAGGAACTGCATTGCTGCTCCTTTATTTAGTTTGTGCACTGAGTTATTGGCTGAGGTTCAGGAGAGGGCACCAGCAGATCAGAGCTGAGCGCGTGGCAGGAGAGACAGGCAGAGTAAGTCCGGATAGTGGAGGCCCCGGATCGTCCTTGGACATAATATAATATAATATACATAACCAATCACAAGACGAGACCTCTTTATATACATGAGTCACTTCCAGGCAAAAATGACGGCTCCGCCCACTTTTGGGGGAAAGTAAAGCTGTCATCTGAACGGCGGTCAATACAAATTCTGAAGTTTTTGCCAATCCGATCAGAAATGTTTGAACACCGTGGATTTGTGGATCTTCAAAGAGCCCGAGTACGATGGCCAGTCAGGCGAACAGTTACATTAAATCATTGGAAATCGACGATCGGACTCGATATATGGTTAAATATAGCAGTAGGTGATTAATGTCCATAGATGAGTAACATCTACGTCACTTTACGGCCCCGCCTACTTTTGGGGGAAACCAACGCTGTCATTTGAACGGCGATCGAGCCTGAAGCCACAGAGCTCCTTTCTTCTTAGAGGAAGTTCAGAAACACTGAACTCTGGATTTGTTTTAATGTTTGAGGTGCAATAAACGACACAGCAGCTTGTTGGCATGATCAAACTATTATTTTCCGCCTCGCTCATGAGAGTAACAGCTGGCGAAATGACGGCCTCGCCTACTGATTTCAATGTAACCATATATTGAGCCCGATCGTCGATTTCCAATGATTGAATGTGATAGTTTTACCTGTCTGGCCATCGTCATCGGGCTCTTTGAAGATCCACAAATCCATGGTTTTAAAAAATGTCAGATCGGATTGGCAAACATTTCAGAATGTGTATTGACTGCCGTTCAAATGACAGCGTTGTTTTCCACCAAAAGTGGGCGGGGCCGTAATTTTCGCCCGCAAGTGACGTGTGTCACGGTGTTACTCTCATCTCTGTATGAAGTATATGAAACTGTGTTTGGCCGGGGCTCTGGAAGGAAGTGTGAGACAGTTAACAGCTTGAAGTGTAAACTGCTCGCGGTCTGTGGATCACTGATCTCCAGAGACATCAGCTGACGGTTGTATTCCGTATAACAACTGAAATAAATCTGTTTTATTATAACTTTATTGCCGACTCCTTGCTTCGCAGAGGAATTCTGAAACACGACACACCTCAAACAACAAATACATCCAGAGGTTTCTTTACTTCCTGTAAAGAAAAAAGGAAAAGAAACCGGACATCCATCCCATAATTACTCTCCGTAAAAACAAAGCTGTCTCTGGCGTCCGACGCTGAGGTTATGGTGGATTTCTGTCGCTTGTTACCACAGTTTAGTTTCACCTAAATCAGTGTTGTGTCTGCACCGGGTAACAGGAGCGCTTCGCCCTCAAACCAAAATGCAGATTTTCCAGTAAAATGTTAAAGTGATTCCAGAAAACAATATTTCTGTTCCTCAAAACCGGGATAAAAATCTAATTGTTGGGATTTTTATTAGATTTTAAAAAATCTAATAAAAATCCCAACAATTGATTCTGTCTGCAGATTAACGTAGGTTTAAAACACGGAAAAGGATAAAGCATAAACTGCCCTGACGTTGCGAGAGTTGGACAAAGTTTGACAGCCAAACACTGACTTGGTGAGACCAGGTCCCTCTCATTGTTCTACTGTACATTAAATATAAACAGTTTTCACTATAACCTTTTACCGGCACACATACATGTAAATATATGTAATATGTAATATGACTCACATGTGTGTACAGAAAAAGGATAAAGCCAAAACCACCCTGACATCTCCTCTGCATCACTTCCAACTTTTCAAGCATTCTGCCTCTCTTCTAACCTAATCTGTGTTTCATGAGAGTTTTATATTTTCACGTATGTCTTGAAATACAAAGAGACAACCTTTTCCGTTTCAGATAAACCTTCGGACATTAAATTCGATGTTACAGGAGCTGGAGGACATCATTTGAATCATCTTACCTGCATCCTGATTTCTGATCTCTGCCTAGAGTCCTTCCATATGGTCAAGCATTTCATCATCCGTCTTGAACTTCCCACAACAGTGACAGCACCAGTGACAGCAGCAGTGGCAGCAGCAGCAGCCGAAGCAGCAGCAGAAGATGAAGACCATCAGGCTCTGCACACAGAGGACAGGGAGAGAACAAGGTCAACTAGGAAGGGGGGCGAATCCATTGTTTCTGTTTTGTTGTATACAAAAATGATTTGTCCAAAGAAAAATCTAAATCCAAGAAATGTAAATCTAAAAATATGTTTTAAATCTAAATCCAAAATAATTTCTAAATCTAAAAAACAAATACAAATCTAAATCCCCCTTAAAGTCTTATTGGTAGCACGGTAGCACATTTCTATGCTACCATGAGATATGCGATAATCCAAACCGCAAGTTCATCCTTGATAAAGGAAATTATGAAGGCCTGAAACAGGAAATGATTGGAACAGACTGGGCACAGACCTTTGAAAACAAGTCAGCTTCAGCACAGTGGGAGGCCATGGAAGAAAACATCCTAACAAGTTGCAAGAGGCACTCTACTCCGGAATGGATAAATGATAGAATCAAACATCAAATCAAAAAGTGCAGCTTACACCTTACAAAGGTTATCTGGTACAGAGAGTAACCGTTGTTCTTATGCAAAATTGTGCAACCAACTTAAATGGGAGTGTCGGAAAGCTAAAAGAGAGCATGAAAGAAAAATTGCAAAGGAAGCCAAAGAGAATCCCAAAGCTTTTTATAAATATGCCAGAAGCAAGCTAAAAGTCAATGCCACAGTCGGAGATCTGAAAAAGGCTAATGGCAGAACTGGCTCAAAATGACAAGGACAAAGCCAATACACTAAATTCCTTCTTTGCTAGTGTGTTCACAAAGGAAGATACCTCATCAATAACAGACTTCCAGGACAGACCATTTAATACTACACTAAATAAATTGGACTTCACATCTAAGGACATCCATAAAAAACTATCGAACTTAGATGCCTCAAAAGCATCAGGACCGGATGGCATCTATCCCAGGATTCTCAAATAACTGTGTGACGAACTAGATGAACCCTTACTTACTATATTAAAAAAATCGCTTGATGAAGGTGTGGTACCACAGCCTTGGAAGGATGGTCATGTAACTCCTATATTTAAAAAAAATGGCTTGATGAAGGTGTGGTACCACAGCCTTGGAAGGATGGTCATGTAACTCCGATATTCAAAAAAGGTGACCGAAGCAATCCTGGAAACAATAGGCCTGTCAGCCTTACAGCAGTAGTATGCAAACTCCTTGAATCCTTGGTGCGTGATGCCGTCATAGAACATCTTGACTCAAACAACCTATTATCAGACCGCCAACACGGCTTCGTCCAGGGCAGATCCTGTTCAACCCAACTCCTGGCCTGCCTTGACATATGGTCTCGTACCCTGGACGAGAGAGGAAGTCTTGATGCCATTTATTTGGATTTCCAGAAAGCATTTGATACTGTTCCTCACAAAAGATGACTGAAGAAGCTCTATGGGTATGGTATCCGTGGAGACATACTCACCTGGATCTCAGACTTTCTCAAAAACAGGCGACAGAGAGTCTTTGTTAACGGGAAACCATCTGGATGGTGCCCAGTTCTCAGTGGAATTCCACAAGGTAGTGTCCTGGGTCCTGCACTGTTTGTCCTCTATATCAACGACCTACCCGATAATGTGAGCTCCAGGGTCCAGATGTTTGCAGATGATACTAAAGTCTTCAAGGAAATGAAGTGTAAAGAGGATGCAGAAAAACTCCAGTCAGATCTCAGAGAAATGCAAAGATGGTCCGAGTGTTGGCAGCTCAAATTCAATGCAGCAAAGTGCAAAGTAATGCACTTAGGTTTTCTGAATCAAAAATATGAGTATAATATGGGTGATAATTCAAACACTATAAACCTATCCGAGACTCAGAATGAAAAGGACCTCGGTGTGAATGTTGACAATACCCTGACATTTAGAGACCATATCCGTCGGGCAAGTAACAAAGCCAATGGTATCCTAGCAATGATCCGCAGATCATACACTTATTTGGACTCTGACGTAGTACGTAGTTTATACATCTCTCTTGTACGGCCACTCCTCCAGTATGGGAATGTCGCTTGGTCCCCCATGTACAAAAAGGATGCTGAGCTCATCGAGAAAATACAGAGAAGGGCAACGAAGCTGGTTCCAGAACTAAAGGACCTACCATATCAAGAACCACTGCAAAGTCTTAAAATCCCGAGTATGCATTATAGAAGGGCGAGGGGAGATATGATCGAAGTTTTCAATTATCTCCACAACATCTACAAAACATCATGCCCACTACAACGGGATTAGAACACCAGGACTTGTAGACACTGCCTCAAGTTGAAGAAACAGTACTCAAGACTAGCTATCCGCCGCAACTTGTTCAGCCTGCGTGTGGTCGACTTGTGGAATGATCTGACAGAAAGCGTTGTCACATCCAAGACGGTTAACTGTCTCAAGTCCCGCCTCGACCACTACTGGTCAAACATCACCTTCACTTTGGACGATGTGACTGTTGCCCGCATCCATAGTATATAAAGAACAGCGTTACGTCCCCACTAGGGATGAGGAAATGCAACACACACCAGTTGGAAACCCACGTGTTTTTGCTGATGGGAACTTGGTGCGCCCTCGCTGTGAGGGGGACCCAAGTTCCCATCAGCAAAAACACGTGGGTTTGCTATCCTGGCTCCAAAATGGTGGAATGAGCTCTCCATTGACATCAGGACAGCAGATAGCTTGCACATCTTCCGGCGCAGACTGAAAACTCATCTCTTTCGACTCCACTTCGAGCGATAGAACTATTAACAAAGCACTTATATACTAATAAAGGACTGGCTTATCTAAAGCCAGTTGAGTAGCACTTGAAATGTTTGGCTCTATGAAACCTGATGTACTTTATGATTCTGTTTTCTTCAAGGTCGTGTCTTCCTGGTCGAATGTACTTATTGTAAGTCGCTTTGGATAAAAGCGTCAGCTAAATGCAATGTAATGTAATGTAAAATTATAAAGAGCACAGGAACCAAACAAAAGGAGGACTCTAACAAAAGGAGTCTATTTGTATACAAGGGAATAAACACTATTACACTAAATAAGAAACCAAACCAAACCTCACTTTAAAAGTGGTACAGCTAACACAAAGAGTACAAAAACACAGCTAAATAAACTAAAGGCAACCGTCACAAAATCCTAAGCTACTCTAAACACTAACTAAACTACTCTAGACACTACTAACACACAATATCACACGGAGATGGGCACACAAGTTTAACCATAGTTAACAGATCTGTCTAAGGACCAAGTAGCGAGAGGCGTCTGTCCCACATCACAGAGCCTTCAGAGTGATGATTGTCCCCAGGCTTTGAAGTCATCTCCAGCCGGCTGTGCGCTGCGATTGGAGTGCGTCGGGCCCAGCGCGCTCCAATCACAATCTTCAGGAGGCGGACCAGGAGCTGGCAGCCAATCACGTCAGGGCAATCGCACAGCTCATTTACATACAACACAGATTAGCACAGTTAAGACGACCAGGAAGGCAGCAGCCGTAACAACAGTGATCTACTTATTTATGAGCGACTAAAAGGCCTGAGGCCTATTACAGCTGTATCCTATTGATTGATTGATTGAAAGAATCCAGTCCGGGTTATGTTTTTTATGTGGGGTGCAGATGAGAGGGAGCTGTCCAGAATGACACCAAGATGTTGTGTTTGTGCTCTTGATAAGCCATTAAAATACGTGTCTCCTGTTCACCAAAACATACCCATCTGTTATGGAAAAAGAAAGTATTCCAAAAGTATTCTAAAAGTAATCTGAATACGTTATTTTTTTAAGACACGTAACTGTAACTGTATTCCGATTACTTTCAGAGCACGTATTCAGAATTCATTAACTGATTACATTTACAAAGTAACCCTCCCAACCCTGACTAGAAGTGATCCTTCGTTAGCGTGAAGAGTCTGCTAAACTTTATGCGGTCCTCCCCCCGCTACTCTTTGTCATAATTATTATTATTTGTTTTATTTCTAATATGTTCAATAAATTGACTAATACAAATTATGGAATTGCATTATTTAGCAAGAAGTACAAACACAAGTTGGAGCCGAAAAACGCTGTTAATAATCTACGAGATTATCCAGACGCAAAATGACGAAAACTACATCCAACAGAAACGTTGGATGTAGTTTCTTAAAATAGACTTGTAAATATTTGTAAATTACATTTCTAAAACGCTGCTATTAAAGGTAACTCAACACTTCAACTTTTTTTTAAGTCCATTTTTTTGGTCAACTTTTTTCGTTGTTAAAGTGGACCTATCATGCTATATTGGAAACATATATTGTAGGGCCATACCTATAAAAAACATGTCTGTGAAGTTTTTTGCTTAAAATACCAAACAGATCACCCATTTTAGGCCAGGGTTGCCAACTCTCACGCATCTGGCGTGTGACACACGCTTTCACTCTCACGCTCTCACGCTCTCACGCTGCCCAAACTATTCTCACGCCAAAAACAAGATGAACGGCGATCGTTTTTGGTTGGTTATTTACAATGTTGAGTTGACAGCTGCTCAAGCTGTGGATCCGCTCCCTCCCCGCCCCCACCACTCTTAACAACGTTAACAGACAGCAGAGCAGTGGGAGCCGGTTGGTCCATCCCCGACCCGTATTGCGCATGCGCAGATCTAAGATCTGAGATCCAGTAGAAATGATAACAAAGTAAAAGTCTGCTGCTTATTGTTCTACTGCCAAAATAGAGTCAAAGAGTATATGAGAGTGAGAGTGTGTTCATTAATATATTTGGCAGTTTGGAGTAAGTCTGTAGATGTGTGTGTGTGTGTGTGTTTCATGTTTAGGCCTCTCACGATAATTAATTTTGTTGGATACATTTTCCCGGAAATTATTGCGATAACCGATAATATTATCGGCACCGTTGTATGACCATTTAGACCACTGACATAATGACAATATATAATAATAATTCAAGTACATCCTTTCAAACTGCTAGTCACATCCTCATGTAAATGGAAATGTATCGAGTTCATTTTTATTAATCGTACGATAAGTCATTTAATTGCTTATCGTGACAGGCACACAATAAAACAGTGGAAACAAACATGTTTGTTTGTTTGTAGCCTTTTTTTAACCAGGTGAAAATCCCATTGAGATCAACGATCTCTTTTTCAAGGGAGACCTGCAGCACATTGGTTACACAGAAAAACAACAGAAAACAAAAAGGACATCAATACAACATAATTACAGGGGTATACATTAGCAAACTATTCACAATGACAGATATCTAATAACATTTCATCTATCCGAGCTTTAAAATAATGCAAGGGAACCAAAATGCTCAGTTTCAAAAAAAAATTGCATCGTGTTCCAAGCTAGAGGAGCAGCACACAGAAAAGCTTTAGTGCCTAAAACAGTCCTAGCACTTGGCAGATGTAATACAAACACATCCTGGGATCTCAGGCAATAGCTACTTGCCACTCTCTGTGAGATCAGAGAGCAGATATAAGTTGGTAGTTTACCCAACATGGCTTTGTAGATGAACGTGTACCAATGACTGAGCCTCCGTACAGTTAGTGAAGGCAGACCTGCCTTGCATACAGGGTACAGTGATGAGTAAGTGCTTTACAGTTAGTAACAAATCTCAGTGCGCTGTGATAGGCGGCATCTAACTTTTCCAGGCAATGGGCAGGTGCATTCATATAGATCAGATCACCAGAGTCCAGCACAGGTCAAAAGGTCACAGAGCCTTTTCCTGGCCTCAAGAGAGAAACAGGACTTATTCCTGAAAAAGAAACCTAGCCTAACCCTCAGCTTTTTAAGCAGGTTATTGACATGAAGTTTAAAAGTGAGACAATCATCAAGCCAGATACCTAGGTATTTATAACTGGTAACCACTTCAAGTACTTGTCCTTGCATAGTAACAATATCCAAAACAGGCTCTGGAGTCTTTGTAGCTTTTGAAAATAGCATTAACTTGGTTTTATCAACATTTAAAAGAAGCTTTAGTTCAGAGAGCTGAGTCTGAATAATGTTAAAAACAGCCTGTAATTTAACAGCAGCCTCCTGAATGGAGGGACCTGCACAGTACATCACGGTATCATCAGCATACAAATGTAAAGTAGCTTCATCCACATTTTCACCTAAACTGTTGATATGGAGAATAAAAGTGGACCTAAAACAGAACCTTGAGGAACACCATTAGTGATGTTTAACCACTCAGAAGACAGCCCATCAAAGTGAACACATTGGGACCTTCAGAGATGTACTTCACAAACCACCCACTGCATGGCTGGATATGCCTATACTGGCTAGCCTCTGCTTTAAGATGTGATGATCGACGGTATCAAACGCTTTGGACAGGTCAATAAATAGAGCTGCACAACTCTGCTTATTGTCTAAAATACTCGTAATGTCATTTACCACTTTCATTGTGGCAGTGATGGTGCTGTGTTGCTTTCTGAAGCCTGACTGATGTTTAGACAGGATGTCATTGTTACATAAAAACTCCTTTACCTGTTCACTCACTAGGCGTTCGAGCACCTTCGCCAGAACTGACAACTTAGAGATGGGTCTATAGTTATTTAAAATAGTTGCCTCCCCTCCTTTTAGCAAAGGCAGGACATACGCTGACTTCCATACTTTTGGGATTGCATTAGAGCTGAGGGAGAGGTTAAAAAGAGTAGTGAGAGGAGGAGCAATAACATCTGCAGCTATCTTTAAAAAGAAAGGTTCTACGTTGTCCGGGCCAGCCGGTTTCTTAGGATCTAACTTAGATAAGACTTCACGAACAACATCGACAGTAAAAGGGGTAAAACTGAAAGGGTTTTCCAACACAGGTTTTTCAGAGTCACGGACTGTAGTGTTCACAGAAGCAGAGTTAGTGACAGAATCAAACAGAGAACCACAGGACACAAAATGCTCATTAAAGCAATTTAGCATAGTGGCCCTATCCGATATAGAGCCAGATGCTGTGGTGAGGCACGGAGGTAGCTCATTACGGATCTCACCGGTGGATATCGATTTTATGGCTTTCCAAAATGTCCTAGGATTATTTAGGTTCTCTGTAGTTACTGACAAATAATACTTAGACTTTGATTTGAGACGTGAAGCTATTCCTTAGCTGCCTAAAACGCAGCCATTCTACCTCTGAGCCTGATTTCCTAGCCTTTGCCCAGGCCTTGTTTCTCTCATGAAGGAGACTAGACAGCTCAGCAGAAAACCAAGGATGGTCTCGTCCCTTTACTCTAAATGTACGCAGGGGTGCATGTCTATCAATGATCTCCATAAAACCAAGATAAAAATAATACCATGCGGTTTCTACATCAGCACACAGATCGATTTTTCCCCAATCAAACCCAAACAGATCATGCACAAAACCCTGCTCCACAAAATGTTTTTTGTCTCTCTTGATGATAATACGAGGTTTAACCTTTTGGACCTTAGTGTCCCTAATTGTGGCTACAACACAGTGGTCACTCAGATCATTCTCAAATACTCCCACAGATGAATATTTATAGGGAGCATTAGTTAGAATGAGATCAATTAGGGAGGATTTATTTGGGGACTTAATGTTAGGGCGAGTAGGACTGTCAACAATCTGAGTAACATTCAAAGAGATACAAAGGTTTTTAAAATCCTCTGACACTGCAGTTAACCAGTCCCAGTTAAAATCTCCAAGTAGCACTATTTCCTTGTAGTCTAGCTGTGATAAAATATTTGCTAGCGAAGACAAGGAGTCTTTGACAGCTGAGGGGGGTCTGTAACAGCCCACTACCATGACCTGTTGACCCTTTGCCACTTCAATATTTAAGGCTAAACATTCGAATTGCTTACTGATTGATTTGGAAACTAATGTGGTTACACTGAACTTATTCTTAACATAAATGGCAACGCCACCACCTTTATTAGGCAGGTCGGTACGATACACATTAAAACCATTTAAGGCAATGTCAGAGGCCAAAATAGATTTGTTTAGCCATGTTTCTGATAAAACAATGACGTCAGCGTCAGCCGAGCCCAGATACGGACTTAATCTAGTTTACCTAACAGACTGCGCACATTCAAGTGGATGAAACCCAACCCAGACCTAGCTTTAAAATCAGCAGGAGTAGCGATCTGACTACTCCTACTGGGCGGACCAGGGTTAGGTTGTACATTTCCTGACAGTAATAACAACAAAAAAACCAGGCATCTTTTCCTCTTAAGCGACACACATACATTGTCATGTACTTTAGAAACACCGGAAAAGTCTGCGAGAGTGTGATTAGAGCTTAAGAAGCAGTCCTGAAGAACCATCATCGCAGGAAAACAAAAAAGACAAACATATTTTGTCGAACTGATTGCCTGTGACAAGGCAACCGGTAATTGTTTGTGTAGCACTCCCGATCCTTTGCAGGGGATGCTCACTGCGGGTGGCAGAACAGACCTGAATCCAGTAGACTTCTCAGGATGACTATAAATCTTCTCACCGTCCAAGACAGCCAAAAGGCACAGCAGAGCCACGATAGTGGCCATTTCCCCAGGCCAGCACAGCACCCACGATGTTCCCTTCCCGTTATGAAGTGACGGGAGCCCGGGGCACTGGAGGTGGGAGGCCCGGAGATGCAGGCCCGGAGATGCAGGGCTGAAGAAAGACAGTCTCACGGTCTCACCGCGATGTCTCAGGGGTAGAAAACTCCACTGCACAGCAGCCCGGCGCTCCTTTCCCACCGCGATGTCTCCAAGGTGGATTACAACAGAGCAGTGGTGAGCCGCCAGGGCCCTCTGTGATGGCCTAAGATATTCTAAAATATAATATTGAAAACATAAAAAATATAAATACATTTTAAACATTATTTTTTATATTTTTTTGTTGTTACATTTTTCATTAGTTTTACCAAAATAACTTGATTTAATTGTATTTAAAATAATATTTCCAAATAAATAAATCCTTCGAATCTGCCTGTTCAGTTTCTGTTGGAATGTGAAGGGTTACATGCCTTCTCTGCGAGTTATGTGAAGACGGGAGAGCTTGTTGGTCCCTCTCTACATTCACAGAGGGCCAGCTATAGTAACTCAACGAGAGAGTAATGTCAAATGACAGTACAATTGACCAATCATATCTTCCCTCTAAATGGGCGGGCTTTATTTTCGCGGACTTTTATGACAAGTTCCGCCCGCTGTGAGGTCTATGCAAGTGGTGCAGTGACGCGTCCTAAAAACCGGAAGTAAGCTTCGCTCGGATTCCCTCGACAGAAAGCAGTGAGATTTCTCCATAGGATTTTGGAAAATAGCTGGAAATAAGGTCTGTGGAAAACGAAGCTGTTAGATAAATGCACGTTTTGTTCAGCCGGATAATATCCACATGTCTACCCTACTTTTATTATTTTCGAATCATAAATCTAATCGATAGATTTATGATCGATAGATTTATGATTAGCATAAGTTCGTTCATGATTGCTCACTTCAGTGATAGTGATGACATCGTTGCGAAATTATCCAAAAGGACAGGAGGATGGACTTTGTGTTTTAAGTCCGTGGAGGAAGCACCACATGGGCCGAGGAGGGTGGGGTCGCAGGTGAGGGCCGGGCCATGGAACGGGCCACGAAAGGAGGCCGCAGGAGAGGGTAGGTGCCCTAACAAGGGCGAGGGCATCCACACCGGGGGCGGGCCGGAACGGGCCGTCGTAAGGGGGCCGCAGTAGGTGTTGCGGCGAACCCAGCAGGAAAGAGCGCTGCCCGGTCGCAGGTGAAGACACAGCGGCGGCGGGCATGACATCTCCGGAAGGACGGAGCGGAATCCCAGGGAGGCAGGAGCAGTCACCCCGGAAGGAAGGAGCGCAACCCGGCCGCAGGCAGACGCACAACGGCGGCGGGCACGAAATCCTCGGCAAGCCTTGAGGCATCCCCGGGAGGCAGGAGCAGTCTCCCCGGGAGGAAGGAGCCATGGACAGATGAGAGGCCAGACAGGGTCCCGGAGCACGCCACCCATGGGCCGATGGCAGCATGGGCGACGTCCGGAAGTGTCGAGGCGAGAGAGGGGGTCGAGGAGTGCGCCACCCAGGCGCCGATGAAAACGTGAGTGGCGTCTGGATATCCCTGGAAGGCAGGAGAGGCCAAACAGGTTCCGGAGCGCACCACCCACGGGCCGATGAAAACGTGAGTGGCGTCTGGAACCGCCGTCGAGGTGGTGAAAAAGGTGAGAGTCCACACGAGGTCAACCGGCTGGTCGAACCTCCTCTCCTGCACCAGAACAACATTTTAACAGTCAGATGCTAACAGAAATATGTCGACAGCCGTTAGCAGCTAGCTGGTAGCCATGGGTAGCTGATAGCCGTCGTTAGCCCCTCGTGGTTAGCCGCTAGTCGTCGTCAGCTAGCGCAGCCGGGACGTGCAGCCGCACGCCCCGAAGAAACAAGCCCACGAGGCAGCAATTGGGTTGCTGGTCGACCCAGCAGGTCGTGCATCGTCCCCCTGTTGGATGGAAGGCTGATGCCGGAATGGCGAGCAACGTCCCCAGCTCTTCTGCGGGGCGCGCACCGAGCCTCAGTCCGCGTGCCGGTGACAGCCACGGCCGATTCCAAAAAATCCCCGGCATTTCGAGAAAGAAACTTGAGTTCCTTTTGCCGTGTTCGGGTCCGTCCCGGAAACTTCTGGAGACTTGGCAGGGTCACCAGTGTAGTGCCGAGAGATAGGGAGTCAGAGGCGGTGCAATCAAGGTGCAAAAGGGTACTTTATTAAGAAGTAACTAAGGTCATGTTGTCCGGTTGCAGTCCGGGAAGAAGAGAGTGAAGAAAGGAGGGCACACAACTATAGAAAACACATAACAAGTCCGTGTGGGAACAATACCCCCAACTGTAGTTCCATGTATGAATTATGTCCCAGTGTAGTAATAGGTGGTCACCACAAGCATGTCTTTATTGTTGAAATTATGACATGAGGAATACTCTGTTACAGTCCTGCATTCAAGATGTTCCTCAAGTAAAAGTAGAAAAGTAGCCTATTATCAAAATATAGTTAAAGTACCAAAAGTAGTCGTTGTGCAGATTGGTCCATTTCAGAATAATATATATGATATGTTTTATAATGATTGATCATGAAAGTGTTCTCAAAGCTGGTGAAGGTGCAGCTAGTTTGAAGTACTTTGTATACTGCAGGGTAGCTGGTGGATTTACTCCAGGTGGAACTAAAGTCTGATTCAACACTTGATTAGATTTCACATCATTCATCCAGATGTGTGAAGTAACTAAAGGGATTAAATACATGTAGTGGAGTAAAAGTACACCATGTACCTCTGGACTGTAGTGGAGTAGAAGTACACAGTAGCATGAAAGTCAAGTAAAGTACAAATATCTCAAAAGGTCCAAGCGGTGACCGAGTGGCCCACTCCCTCTAACAGGAAGCAGTAGCAAAGGTTTCTGGGCTTTGCCAACTTTTATAGGAGGTTTATTCGGGACGATAGTAGGGTAGCAGTACCTCTGACCAAACTCACCTCTGTCAAGTTGCCTTTTGTGTGGTCTCCTGCAACTGAGGCTGCTTTTGTAAAACTGAAATGTATGTTTTCCACTGCTCCTGTTCTCTCTCATTCTGATCCAGAGGTCCAGTTTGTGGTGGAGGTGGATGCTTCTGATTCTGGAGTGGGGGCAGTATTATCCCAGCGTTCCCCCTCAGACCACAAGCTCCACCCTTGCGCTTTCTTCTCTCGCCGGCTGACCCTGCAGAGAAGAACTACGACGTTGGTAATCGGGAGTTGCTGGCAGTGATTCTGGCCCTTCAAGATTGGAGGCACTGGCTGGAGGGAGCCACCCATCCTTTGTAGAATGGACTGACCATAAGAATTTGTCTTACCTTTGCTCTGCACGTAGGCTCAACTCGCGCCACGCTCGGTGGGCTCTCTTCCTGGCACGGTTCAACTTTACCTTGACCTACCGGCCTGCCTCCAGGATTGTGAAGGCCGACGCCTTGTCCCGGCAGTTCGCCCCCCCAGTCGAGGATTCAACAGATGAAACCATGTTGCCATCTTCCTGTGTTGTGGGAGCAGCTAAGTGGGAGATTGAAAGGGTGGTCCAGGAGGCCCAGGAGGACGATCCGGCTGCTAAGGTTTGTCCACCAGACCGGCTGTTCGGTCCCCCGATGCTAGATCTCCAGTGCTCCAGTGGGGACACGCGTCCAAAGTAGCTTGCCATCCAGGTTTTCATCGGACCCTGGCCCTACTTCAACAGCGCTTCTGGTGGCCCACTATGTCCGCAGACACGAAGGAGTATGTCTCAGCTTGCTCTGTCTGTGCCCGCAGCAAAGCTTCACATCAGGCCCCCGCTGGTCTTCTTCGCCCTGTTCCCATTCCCCACCGGCCCTGGTCCCACATTGCGGTGGATTTTGTGACTGGTCTCCCTCCATCAGAAGGTAACAACACTATTCTGACCATCGTTGACCATTTTTCTAAGGCTGTGCACTTTGTCCCCCTGCCTAAACTACCTTCTGCCCTCGAGAATGCCACTCTTCTCACCCAGCATGTGTTTAGGCTCCATGGTATCCCTCAAGATATTGTATCAGACAGGGGTCCGCAGTTTCCTCCCAAGTATGGAGGGCCTTTTGCCAGGCATTGGGGGGCGTCGGCCAGCTTGTCCTCTGGGTACCATCCCCAAACCAATGGCCGGACGACTGGGCAAATCAGGACCTGAGAGCGGCTCTTCGTTGTGTTGCCTCTCGAAACCCGGCCTCATGTTCTTTTCATCTGCCGTGGGTTGACTCCCTGGTGTGCTCTGCCACAGGTATGTCACCCTTTATGGCTTCTAACGTCTTCCAACCCCCCCTTTTTCCGGTTCAAGAGAGAGGTGGCGGTTCCCTGGGTGCAGGGGCATCTCCGGTGAGCCTGTAGTGTCTGGCGTGAAGCCCGGGCAGCTCTCACCCGCACCTCCGCCCGGAACCAGAGGCTGGCGGATCTTCACCGCCGACCAGCTCCTGATTACCAACCGGGCCAGAAGGTTTGGCTTTACTCCCGTGACCTCCCTCTACAAACTGAGTCTCGGAAACTCACTCCCAGGCAGAGTCCTGCATCGGGGCGGGTACCCGACGGGTGACCCGCAAAAAAAGTGATTCGCGGGTGGTATTTCTTCAAATGCTTTTTTCCGGGTTCGGTTCTGGGTAAAACAGATAATGCGGGTCGGGTCGCAGGTGTTGCATAATAAATATATTAAAATAATAATAATTTAGTTTAATGTTTAAATCCTCAGACCTCTCCCCCGCGGGACTGCACATAATCATAACCTCTGCAGCGCATCAATCTGCTGCTGAGCCGCCACATTCAAAATGGCTGAGGTGAAGCTCTCTAGTGGAGAATACAACATTTTCAATAACACTTCCTCAAGAGCGAAATCCAACGTCTGGGAGGC
>NW_022992334.1:0-27321 GCF_902827175.1 Gymnodraco acuticeps | reverse complement strand
TGTCAGCCATGGCTTCTGGTTGGCCCTGATCTGGTGTGAGTCACATCTCAATGCATTTGGTGATGTAACAGTTTCTGTATATTCCTGGATGTTGGTGGTGTTGAAATGTGCATGCTTCAACATGTCCCAGTCTGTAGTTTCAAAGCAGTCTTTGAGTGCAGCTGTGATGTCCTCTTACCACACACGTTTTATCAAAACAGTGAGGTGATAAGAGTGTCCCATGTTGGGGAGGGGGGAAGCCTTGTATGCTCCCTTGATGGTGGTATAAACAAGATCCAGAGTCTTGTTTTCTCTTGTTGGAAGTCAACATGTTGATACATGTTTGGCATGAATGTGGAGTCATATTGAACAAAAACGCTTCCATGGAAAACCCCAGATGATACAGATATTTCTGTAGCCACACCTCCAGGGACATGTACCTTCCTTCAGACTCTCTGAGTTATTTCAGTTTCAGCAGATTTCATGAAGCTCTGATCCAAGATGGTAATGACCCCTACACACGGCGGCGTGCGTTACCGCTTGGCGGTGGGCGTGTCTGAAGCTTGGGGATTTTTTACGAACAACGCGACCAACAACCAATCACATGAATGTCCCGCCCCGGACATACAAAGCAAAGCATTCATGCTACATCCATGCTGGCTAAATATACTGTCTATGCTTGCTAGCTGTCCATTCAAACGAAGTACACTGGATATAAACTCTCCAAACAGGCGAAAACCTACCAGTTTCACCCACTGTCTCTGCCACCTCCCCCCATGCCTGGCTCCTCCGGTTTGTATCCATGTAAGAGGGACTGGTCATATAGTACCGCCACGATCATTTTCTCCTCCATTTTTTGACATATGGGAAATAACTGCGGTCTGGCTCTCCCAACATACACGCGGTTTGATTGGCTCGCGCTTGAACTGTCAGATTTACATACGCGGGATTTGATTGGCTGACGCCTCCGTCGAGGCGGCAAAAGTAGAACATTGCTCTACTTTTGCAGCGAGCACCGCGAGAGAAGCTACGCTTTGCTCCCACAATGCAGTTCGGCGACGTCAAAGTGAATGGGCAGAAGTGTTGAAGCGGCAACGCACGCCGCCGTGTGTAGGGGCCGTAAATGTTTTCTTTTTAAAGCTTTATAAGGATTATTTCTGAATTTGTTCATCTCTGGATTATTTTCTCATTTAATGGATTACTTTTAAAATGTTGAAAATTGCAGATGAGAAATGGGAATCACAGTTTACCCAAAGTCTGAAATGATTTTCAGTTTGTACTCATAACACATTTCCTCTGAACTAAAGATAAATAAATATATTTTAAAATATGAAATCCTTAATCCTTAATTTAGGTTTAAATATGTTTTCGAATAAAATATTCAAAAATGAAAAAGATTATATTCAGTTAAATCTAAACACTGTAATTGTAGGTTAAACTGAAGTTGTGTCCATGAAATAAAAACACTGCTCATGTTGATTTGTAGTCTTTTTCTGTTAGGCAATGTACAAATATTCTGTATTGCGGATTCAAATAATCGTAATATCTCAAATAAAGTAATATGATCAAAGAAAAACTCAAATCCAGAAAATGTTTTCCGTGATTTATGCGATTTTACAAACGTAAAAATAAATAAATGAAACTATTATAGTTCTGAAAAATATAAACGCTGTAATTTTTATCTCAAATACAAATGATATAAAAGTTACGGCAAGTTAGAGAGCATTTTGTTACATTTCTTGTAAATCTGAATATGCAAAATAACTTCAATTATCAAGACGATGCTGCTCCCATGTTGAAAACGGGTGATTCTGCAAACTTTTACTGAAAATACTTTAAGTTACTTTAGCTGACAATGCTCCTGCACTTTTTCTCAAGTAAAGTTCCCAAAAGAGGACTTTTAGGGAGTATTTTATTTTATTACTGCTTCATGACGAATCTACAAGCAGTTTTTCTAACGGAAATCTATCCCAGATTCTTTGCTGGTATTCGTCCAGGAAATAAAGCCTGTTTATCTTTGTGTGTACAATGAAAGTGTAACTTGAATCATTCACCAGTGTGTAAAGCAGGGGGGTCAAACTCAATTTCATCGCGGGCCCCATCAGCATTATGGCTGCACTCAAAGGGCCAGTTGTAACTTTAGGAATATATAAAAATACATATATAATTATTTAACATATATAAAATAATGTATTATATTACATTCTATAACACATAGGTGTGAGCAAGCCAATAGGCGGTCAATAGGTTGGTCAATAGGCGTGTTTGATTCCACGATCAAAGAACGGTCAAATAGAACGTGCCTTTTCACAACAAGTCAGTATCCCTCCGCGTCTGAGAAAAACGGTATACCCTTGGCCTGAAAAGCAAACTGCTTGCAGTACAGGCGTACAGGCGTACAGGCGTACAGGCGTACAGGCGTACAGGCGTACAGGCGTACAGGCGTACGGACCTCGGCGCAAGCGCCTCGGTCCTGCCGCAGTACTGTCGTACCAATAATGACGTTAAAGAACGGCCTCTCGTGTATGATTGCTTAATTATTGCCACTGCATTGGATTATTATCAGATAGGGTGATAACTTCATTATAAACTACGTCTGAAAGCAGAAGTCTAGGGCAAATAATTGCAAGTCTCTTCAGTGAAAATGTCACTAAATGATTTAAAAAGAAAAACCAAACTCTGGGAAAAAGGTAAAAAAAAGAAAAGAAGTGACATTTTGAAAAAAAAGAAGTAAAAAAGAAAAGAAAAGTAACATTTAAAAATAAAAAGTTAAATTCTAAGAAAAGGCATATTTTGAAGAAAGAAAGTCTTATTTGAGATGCATTGTGGGACATGTAGTTTATGGGCAAGGTTCTTCTGTAAATCATCATGTAACCGTATAATAAACATATAATATTCTTTGCAAGCTCTTGTGGGGCCACAAAAAATGAACTCACGGGCCGGATTTGGCCCCCGGGCCCTGAGTTTGACACCCCTGGTGTAAAGGAATGAGTTGTAACCCAGCTAATGACTCCTAAAATAAGCTCAAGAGGTTGTTATCAGTCAAATCAGTAAATACCCCACTGGTGAATACGTCATCACTTCACCACTCTATAAGATAACATTATGATTCCTCAACAAAAAGGTCTGGTTTGAACTGGTATCTCAAACTCTAATGTTTGATAATGCATTCTTCTTTCCCCTCCCAAAAAATACACAGTATGTGAATCTAAAAAGATGGAGTCTCCTGCCCTTTGCCACCAGGAGGAAGAAGATGACTTCGCCTCATGGGAGTCTGGCACTTCCGGGTCCGGAGTCCGCGGAAGTCCACCGCACATGTCTGCCCACCAGGACTTCCCCCTGGTGGGCCACCACTGCCGTCAAAGCCGGTAAGCCGCCAGGGGTTTTACGATCCCGCCCGCCCGGCGCAACCAGCTTTCGTCTCCGTTGCCAGATATCTGGCAGTGTGTGGAGGCGTCAACGAGAGCTCCGGTGGCAGGAATGGTGGGTATTCTGAGGGTGCAGGGCCGCACGGAGACTCCTGCCAGAGGAGTAAATTGTTCTCATATAATACATGAGAACAATTTACAATCTCAAGAACAGTTGTCCGTTCACACTTGGTGGGTGTATTTCTGGGAACACAAGTGGTGCCATTTGGACATTCAACATATTTAATATTAATAAGCTTTGAATCGAAAATAGTTAAGCAAATTACACCCCCGTTTTGCAGAAGCAGGGCCGAGGCACTGTATTAGTCAATAAAACGTAGGCTACCTAAGTTAAACAGAATTCCCACTGGCCCATAGCTTCTGATTCTAGAATAATGCAAAAAGGAACGCAAATACAATAAAGTGAATACAATATTTTAAAGGTGTTATGGCAATTATGGTATTAAAGCTTAATACAGTGTAATCCTAAATGAAATGTAACTGCTGATGCCTGGACAAGCCATATCAATGTGTGTGTGATAAACCAACCCAGTCTCACAAAAAAACGTGAAATAACTACGTTGGTCCACAACGTAGGACGTAGTATTTCTACAAAAACGCCTCTGAAATTGTAGGATCCCTACTTTTTTGTTCACCATTCATTCCAATGGCTGGCGTCTATGTCACGTGATCTTCAAATTTTTCCTTGCAGAAAAAAAAAACATGGCCGACCTTCGTTTTATTCTCGGTGGAAAATGCCTATTTTAAAGTTAGTTTGGCCATTCAAATGCCTTTTGATGTCATTTGATGCGAGAAATATGAGTTGTTATTTCAGATGATGTGTGCAGTGGATGCACATGATCTTTAGTTTGCTAGTTATTATGAAGATTACTTCAGGAAATTGTGTACATGCAACGTTTTCATTGTTACCAAGGTGGTTGCTAGGGACGCTGCTATCGATATTATTTATGTTATGTTGTGTAACTGTTTAATGGTGTTATCTTTATTGCTACCCCCTTCCCCGTCAATGTATAGTGTTGGTCCACAGCGCAAACGTATTAGTTTAACAAAATCCGCATCTAAAATGGTGGCATAGATACGTTATTTTCCCCTGTGCAATTCTCCAACCCAGTCTCACATCTCACATCACATCGTCATAAACAAATACCGGAAACAGACGTAGGCAAGATCCTCAGCTCGGTGATTGGATGGTTTAGCCGCAATGCACGTTGGGAAATGGTGTTCATGCAATAATACTTTATTCCGAGTGTGCTTGCTTTTCTCTTTGGAGGTCATCACATACCGGCATTGTAATACACGGTTTGGCTGCATTAAATATTACATATCTGCCGTAGTTCTCTATTTATAGACCCCGGATGAGAAGACTTCTAGACAAACATGAGGAACTGCCACCAAAACTAAAAACGTGACGTGGATCACAAATATATCAGCCATTAAACAACAGCTTACATTTCTTTTCATACAATACGTCTCCTTGCAGTATCAACACTAATTCGGCTGACTTATATATTTGATCCAATTGGTAGATAGGCTGTATTTACACCATAAAGGTGCACAGCTGATAGAAAGGGACACCTAGTGGTTAAAGCATGTTATTGAATATCATTATTTTTATTATTAGATATGAATAGGGTCCCTATAAAGTATATTCATTACTCGTTATTCTCTACTAATAGTTAATTAAAGACTGTATATAATGACTATTTTGCACATCCCTTTCAAGATTTCAAGATTTTCTAAGGTTTATTGACATATCATATTCACAAACGGTGTAGTTATGCAATGAATGAAAAACTTGGGTCGCAGGTTCCTCAATAGTGACATCTATCAATATGTATGTATACCTCCAGCAATGTTAACTATGGTACTTGCTTACCATGCTGCGAATGGATCTGGCCCTTCCTACATCCAGGACATGGTTAAACTGTACACCCCAGCGTGTGCACTACGCTCTGCATCAGCCAAACGACTCGCTGCGCCCTCGCTGCGAGGGGGACCCAAGTTCCCATCAGCAAAAACACGTGGGTTTGCTATCCTGGCTCCAAAATGGTGGAATGAGCTCCCCATTGACATCAGGACAGCAGAAAGCCTGCACATCTTCCGGCGCAGACTGAAAACTCATCTCTTTCGACGTGAGGGTTTCCTATCGGACGGCCTGGAAAGGGCCAGTGGCAGAAGGGGGGACCTGACACGGACGGCCTGGACTGGGCCAGTGGCAGAAGGGGGGACATTGCACGGACGGCCTGGAAAGGGCCAGTGGCAGAAGGGGGGACCTGACACGGACGGCCTGGAAAGGGCCAGTGGCAGAAGGGGGGACCTCACACGGACGGCCTGGAAAGGGCCAGTGGCAGAAAAGGGGACCTCACACGGACGGCCTGGAAAGGGCCAGTGGCTGAAGGGGGGACATTGCACGGACGGCCTGGAAAGGGCCAGTGGCTGAAGAGGGGACATTGCACGGACGGCCTGGAAAGGGCCAGTGGCAGACGGGGGGACCTGACACGGATGGCCTGGGGAAGGGCCAGTGGCAGAAGGGGGGACCTGACACGGACAGCCTGGGAAGGGCCAGTGGCAGAAGGGGAGACCTGACACGGACAGCCTGGGAAGGGCCAGTGGCAGAAGGGGGGACCTGACACGAACAGCCTGGGAAGGGCCAGTGGCAGAAGGGGGGACCTGACACGGACAGCCTGGGAAGGGCCAGTGGCAGAAGGGGGGACATTGCATGGACAGCCTGGGAAGGGCCAGTGGCAGAAGGGGGGACCTCACACAGACGACCTGGAAAGGGCCAGTGGCAGAAGGGGGGACATTGCATGGACGGCCTGGAAAGGGCCAGTGGCAGAAGGGGGGACCTGACACGGACAGCCTGGAAAGGGCCAGTGGCTGAAGGGGGGACCTCACACGGACGGCCTGGAAAGGGCCAGTGGCTGAAGGGGGGACCTCACACGGACGGCCTGGAAAGGGCCAGTGGCTGAAGGGGGGACCTCACACGGACGGCCTGGAAAGGGCCAGTGGCTGAAGGGGGGACCTCACACGGACGGCCTGGAAAGGGCCAGTGGCAGAAGGGGGGACCTCACACGGACGGCCTGGAAAGGGCCAGTGGCTGAAGGGGAGACCTCACACGGACGGCCTGGAAAGGGCCAGTGGCTGAAGGGGGGACCTCACACGGACGGCCTGGAAAGGGCCAGTGGCTGAAGGGGGGACCTCACACGGACGGCCTGGAAAGGGCCAGTGGCTGAAGGGGGGACCTCACACGGACGGCCTGGAAAGGGCCAGTGGCAGAAGGGGGGACCTGACACGGACGGCCTGGAAAGGGCCAGTGGCAGAAGGGGGGACCTCACACGGACGGCCTGGAAAGGGCCAGTGGCAGAAGGGGGGACATTGCACGAACGGCCTGGAAAGGGCCAGTGGCAGAAGGGGGGACATTGCACGGACGGCCTGGAAAGGGCCAGTGGCAGAAGGGGGACATTGCACGGACGGCCTGGAAAGGGCCAGTGGCAGAAGGGGGGACCTGACACGGACGGCCTGGAAAGGGCCAGTGGCAGAAGGGGAGACCTCACACGGACGGCCTGGAAAGGGCCAGTGGCTGAAGGAGGGACATTGCACGGACGGCCTGGAAAGGGCCAGTGGCAGAAGGGGGGACCTAACACGGACGGCCTGGAAAGCGCCAGTGGCAGAAGGGGGGACCTGACACGGACGGCCTGGAAAGGGCCAGTGGCAGAAGGGGGGACCTCACATGGACGGCCTGGAAAGGGCCAGTGGCAGAAGGGGGGACCTGATACGGACGGCCTGGAAAGGTCCAGTGGCAGAAGGGGGGACCTGACACGGACGGCCTGGGGAAGGGCCAGTGGCAGAAGGGGGGACCTGTCACGGACAGCCTGGGAAGGGCCAGTGGCAGAAGGGGGGACCTGACACGGATGGCCTGGAAAGGGCCAGTGGCTGAAGGGGGGACCTCACACGGACGGCCTGGAAAGGGCCAGTGGCTGAAGGGGGGACCTCACACGGACGGCCTGGAAAGGGCCAGTGGCAGAAGGGGGGACCTGACACGGACGGTCTGGGAAGGGCCAGTGGCTGAAGGGGGGACCTGACACGGACGTCCTGGAAAGGGCCAGTGGCAGAAGGGGGGACCTGACACGGACGGCCTGGAAAGGGCCAGTGGCAGAAGGGGAGACCTCACACGGACGGCCTGGAAAGGGCCAGTGGCTGAAGGGGGGACCTCACACGGACGGCCTGGAAAGGGCCAGTGGCTGAAGGGGGGACCTCACACGGACGGCCTGGAAAGGGCCAGTGGCTGAAGGGGGGACCTCACACGGACGGCCTGGAAAGGGCCAGTGGCAGAAGGGGGGACCTGACACGGACGGCCTGGAAAGGGCCAGTGGCAGAAGGGGGGACCTCACACGGACGGCCTGGAAAGGGCCAGTGGCAGAAGGGGGGACATTGCACGGACGGCCTGGAAAGGGCCAGTGGCAGAAGGGGGGACATTGCACGGACGGCCTCGAAATGGCCAGTGGCAGAAGGGGGACATTGCACGGACGGCCTGGAAAGGGCCAGTGGCAGAAGGGGGGACCTGACACGGACGGCCTGGAAAGGGCCAGTGGCAGAAGGGGAGACCTCACACGGACGGCCTGGAAAGGGCCAGTGGCTGAAGGAGGGACATTGCACGGACGGCCTGGAAAGGGCCAGTGGCAGAAGGGGGGACCTAACACGGACGGCCTGGAAAGGGCCAGTGGCAGAAGGGGGGACCTGACACGGACGGCCTGGAAAGGGCCAGTGGCAGAAGGGGGGACCTCACATGGACGGCCTGGAAAGGGCCAGTGGCAGAAGGGGGGACCTGACACGGACGGCCTGGAAAGGTCCAGTGGCAGAAGGGGGGACCTGACACGGACAGCCTGGGAAGGGCCAGTGGCAGAAGGGGGGACCTGACACGGACAGCCTGGGAAGGGCCAGTGGCAGAAGGGGGGACCTGACACGGATGGCCTGGGGAAGGGCCAGTGGCAGAAGGGGGGACATTGCACGGACGGCCTGGAAAGGGCCAGTGGCAGAAGGGGGGATCTGACATGGATGGCCTGGAAAGGTCCAGTGGCAGAAGGGGGGACCTCACACGGACGGCCTGGGAAGGGCCAGTGGCAGAAGGGGGGACCTGACACGGACGGCCTGGAAAGGGCCAGTGGCTGAAGGGGGGACCTCACACGGACGGCCTGGAAAGGGCCAGTTGCTGAAGGGGGAACATAGCACCGACGGCCTGGAAAGGGCCAGTGGCTGAAGGGGGGACCTCACATGGACGGCCTGGAAAGGGCCAGTGGCTGAAGGGGGAACATTGCACGGACAGCCTGGATGGGCCAGTGGCTGAAGGGGGGACCTGACATGGACGGCCTGGAAAGGGCCAGTGGCTGAAGGGGGGACCTCACACGGACGGCCTGGAAAGGTCCAGTGGCAGAAGGGGGGACCTGACATGGACGGCCTGGAAAGGGCCAGTGGCTGAAGGGGGGACCTGACACGGATGGCCTGGGGAAGGGCCAGTGGCAGAAGGGGGGACATTGCACGGACGGCCTGGAATGGGCCAGTGGAAGAAGGGGGGAACTGACACGGACGGCCTGGAAAGGGCCAGTGGCAGAAGGGGGGATCTGACATGGATGGCCTGGAAAGGTCCAGTGGAAGAAGGGGGGACCTCACACGGACGGCCTGGGAAGGGCCAGTGGCTGAAGGGGGGACCTGACACGGACGGCCTGGGAAGGGCCAGTGGCTGAAGGGGGGACCTGACACGGACGGCCTGGAAAGGTCCAGTGGCTGAACGGGGGACCTGACACGGACGGCCTGGAAAGGTCCAGTGGCTGAAGGGGGGACCTGACACGGACGGCCTGGGAAGGGCCAGTGGCTGAAGGGGGGACCTGACACGGACGGCCTGGAAAGGGCCAGTGGCAGAAGGGGGGACCTGACATGGACGGCCTGGAAAGGGCCAGTGGCTGAAGGGAGGACCTGACACCGACGGCCTGGGAAGGGCCAGTGGCTGAAGGGGGGACCTGACACGGACGGCCTGGGAAGGGCCAGTGGCTGAGCAGGCGACCTCCCCCGGGAACAATGATGATGAACCAACACATAACAAAGGACACACACAGGACTTATCACAGACACAATACACACTGGGGAGGGCATGCAAACAAAACATAATCTGACAATAACACAAGCAGGAAACAAAGTAACAGGAAGTAGAACAAGACAGGAGAAAATACATTTCAAAATAAGACAGGAAACAGAAATAACTTTAGGTTTGTGACATGTTCCTCGGTAAGCCAAACAAACACTTTGTTTGAAATGTAATTATTTAGATGTAAGGGTGTTTAAATAATTGATGATACAGCATTGGAAGTAGGGCTCTGTGCATTCCTCTGAAAGTTGCATGAAGCCAAAATAGCCTCACTCTCGAGAACAGAAATACTTGGATCTTCCAGCAATATTCCTCATCCATCGGCAAATAGAACATGCAGACCTGCGTTTTCCTGTAGTTTGGGGTACACGGTGTTTGAGCCCTGAGCCAACTGTAAGTGTCAGTCTGTAAGATTGAGCTAACTTTGTCTAAAAGTTGGTTCATGTGCATCATGTGCAGACCAATGGACTCCAAGCATTTGTGAACAAAAGTATTAACAGGGAGCAGACAGAAGAAAAAGAACACTTCAGTTTTTACATTTTACATATTTATTTATTTAGTTTTATTAATCATATATGGAGAACAACAGATAAGAAAATAGACAACGTATTACTATTATATCATGTTTTTCATTAACAAGGGAATCATAACAAAGTGAAATTATTTAGATTTTCAAAGCATTTTCCCACAAATGTCAGACTTAATAAGTTGTGATATAATTGAACCCCGGTAAAAGTAATTATACGTGTTCAAAGGTGTAGAGATACAAATAAAGAGAATAGTATAAGACGTTGCAGGCTTTCAAGTCATGTGACTTTGTGTATCTGTGTAACACAGACGACCCAAAATGCAGCCGAGTACAAAGCAATTACTGATTTGACAACGAGAGCAAATGAAAACTCTGATTCCTTTAACCCTGATGATTCATTATTGAGAGCCACTGCTGACTCACTCATTTCTTGTTTTGGCTAACTTGCACCTGGATGACAGGTTGGTAAGTATCTGACATTGTTCCCATGATGGTTATGTGATCCCCCTCATAAGTGAGCCAGGACCCATTCGCATCTTGTCTGCTAAACGTGGTTGGTTCATCATTAGTACATCTGATAATAAAGAGCATAATCACACTTTGTGCTCTCATCAAAAACTCCAACTGCGTACAAGTTGGAGTAAAGGCTGTAATTATAGGGCGCAGAAAACATGACAGCTATTTTCTCAGCTGTCATGTTTGTATCCTTGTTCAGGAGATCGTAGGTAACGACGCCAACAGATCCTGTAGCTGTGTTTGGAGTCTTCCTGAACAGTGCACTCCCAGTGGCTCCAGGGGCAACAGTCGGTTGAAAAGGTGTAATACAGGATCCATGATCAGTGTACATCCTGTTCATGGGGGGGGGAGAAACTTTGATTATCAGAGAATATTTAAGGAGAACTTATTTACTTGATGAAAGATTTCAGACACCTTGGGTTGACAAATGTGTAGATAGCAGATTCATTCTTAATCTCAATGTCGCACTGTCGGTATGTTGATCCAGCAGCACCCATACCCTTAAAAAGAGAGACTATTGTTACGTTAGACTCTGCACAGCTCTCCCGTACACCATCAGCCAGATTAAGAGATGGATGTTATATTAAAACCTTTCCAGAGCCAGGAACAGATTTCATTTGAATTACACAAACGGTGAAGAAACATAGCATCATAGCAAACGGTGTATGTTGAGTTTCGTGTGTCATATATCTCTGAAATAGCTTGACTCCACCTTGGCCATGACTTTGACACATGCTTTGCCTGGATGTATACATGCTTTGGTGCTTAGGCATGTCAATGGACAGCATGGAGTGAAGTGCCACATCACATACTTGTTTCTGGGTGGAAATATCGAAATAGCAAAAAACAACTATTCACGCCCATGTGCAACTATACAGAGTGTTTTCAATACAAAACATATGAGTTATGTATTATATTGACATTAACACAAACAAGTGCCCTCACTCTTACCGATACACCGAGGGTGACATGACTCCAAGCACCAAGCAGCATGAAGTAAACCAGAGGGTAACGTAAAATATATATATGACCTGAAGTAATACATTACATTGAACATTTTACACATATGTGTATTTTTGTATTAAGAGTTAATAATTTAAAATGCTAGATTTTAGAGTGTTAGGAACGTGACACATGCTTGAACTCAAAAGCACGACTTCGGACAAGATTACAAAATCAAAATAGAATTTACTTCAAGAACAAACAAAGTACAACAACAATCAGTCTAAGAGGCAATACGTAAACTACAAAAACATAGAACTAAGTCAACTTGAGGCAAAATGCTACATACGGTTGGTTCTTGGCTTGGAACGCTGCTTCTTGCCGACACGAGAGAGACGAGGCCTATCTGCAAGAGTTAAGGGGACATAGGTGGCAACTATCAACAAGGGAAAGGTACGTTCAAAATAAAACAGGAGGTACAATGACAGACAGTGCAAGACGAGACTTGAGTGACTGTAATTTAACAAGTGAACAATGAGACATGTTGACTAAACATAAACCTAAATCTAAACATGGACTATAAACTAAAAATGAATCCTATAATATAAACCTGATAAATAAATCAACAAACATGACAGGATGTTCCACAGAGTCCTGCTCCTGCCAGAGGAGAGTGTTCTTACCTGGTCTGGTGGGTGATCAGCAGCTGTGTGCAGGAGGCAGACTGCTGCTGCTTTATAAAGAACATGGAGCCGGCTGACTGCTTCTGGTGGGTGGGCCTACGGAGAAGTGAAGTGGTTTTCAGAAAGCCAAGCCTGCTGCTGGTTCTATAGGAAGCACATGGGTTGCCTAGGGCGCTATATCTGGGGAGGCGCTGCGCTGGTAGCTCTGGGAGGGAAAAAAACATTTTTGATGTAAATGTGACACCCTTTTCACCCCGGTTACACTCTTCATTTGCCCTGTACGATGGGCGCTGTAAGTGATGAAAGTGCAGGGTGTTGCCTTATCTGGCTCCCGCAGCTCACGCTCAAAGGGAGCGTGGGAGTGAGCGAGAGAGATAAATGCAATTTATGTAAACAAATATGTCCAAGGCACTCCTTTATAATTATTGGGTTAAACAGGTTTGAAATCATTCCAAAGTCGCCAGGGCGTGTGTTTGTGTGTGTGTGTGTGTGTGTGTGTGTGTGTGTGTGTGTGTGTGTGTGTGTGTGTGAGTGTGTGTGTGTGTGTGTGTGTGTGTGTGTGTGTGTGTGTGTGTGTGTGTGTGTGTATGTGTGTGTGTGTGTGTGTGTGTGTGTGTGTGTGTGTGTGTGTGTGGGCACTTAGCATTTAGCACTAGCCTACATCGAGATTAGGTTAAACGAACTTCTTTCACTTGGGAATACAAATATGGAGTTAGCCAGATGTGTGTAAATTACTGTTCATGGTACATTTGAAAACAAATGCCGGTGTTGGACACACACATACACCGAACACACACACACACAGAGCTGAGCAGAGCAGAGCACAAACACACACACATCATGTAGCATTTCACGTTTCCATAGCAACAACAACTTCCTGTCAACAGCGTAAACTCGCCTTCAAAACTAAAGCATCTAAATAAAAGAGAAAGTTAACCTAAATTACATTTAAGACGTATACAACTGCAACGAAAGTAACAAAAACAATGTCATATCCTTTTCAGTTTCACAGAACACAAACTGGGTTATTTACACATCATGCACCCTGGTGACCGGACATCTCCTTCATAAAACGAGTAATAGGGGGAATAATCGGGCAGTTCGATGTGTGTCCAGCCTCGATCTCTATTCAGCTGTTCTAATGAAGGTAAACACAGTGACTCTCACATAGTATCAGCTCTCTGCGCGCAGAGAGCTGATACTATGTGAGAGTCACGGACATGAATTCATAGATCAAGGCAGACTGGTTCAGACTCTCCTGTCGATCCGGTGCTTAAACATATAACTCTACACCTCTGGCCGAAATGTCCCTAAAATGAAGTCCGAGTTTGAAATATATCTCAAATAATGTATGCACTGCCATTTCTCCACATAAACATAACCGTCTGCAATGAAACGGTTGTCTCCTGTGCGCTCCACTTCCTACTTGGCGCACCGGTAACTTTCTCGCGCGCACGAAAAAGTATATTGTGCACACAAATTAAAAAGACGTGGCCTCGTTTTATTTATTTTTCTCTCTATGAACCCTCCAGGGCTCCATAGGTTATTGGTTATGTTCACATACTTATTTGATTATTAAAATGTAAACCGATCTGTTTCAGAGTTGTACCCCCTTGATCAGGTCTCTAGTAATGTCTGCTCAAAGTGCACCAGCTAAAATCTCGCCTAGGGCAGCAAATTGGTTAGAACCGGCCCTGAATACATAAGAACAATTTTCAATCTCGAGAACAGTTTGTCCGTTCACACTTGGTTGGTGTATTTCTGGGAAGTCCATTTGGACATTCAACATATTTAATATTAGTAAGCTTTGAATCAAAAATAGTTAAGCTAACAACACCCCCCGTTTTGCAGCAGCAGGGCCGAGGCACTGCATTAGTCAATACAACGTACGTAAGCTAAACAGAATTTCCACTGGAATCACCATGGAATTCAACAGACTCATCAGAACCCTCGGTAGCAAGAGCTTCACCGCCATGCTCTCCTTATGCTCCAGAGGTTGATGTTACAGACGGTGCAAGGACAGCCTCATTTCTGAATAAGGTAAAAGCTGTAGTGGTTCATCTGTTGAATACGGTTCTGCATAGGTATTGAGAAGAAATATGTTATGGATGTCAAGTCCAGCATCCCAGTGAGATGCAGCACGAGTGTTTGTTTGAGATGCCTAAATATTTGGAAGTGGTTGAACGAGACTGTGGAATGACCGTTTTATTCCAGCCATTTGGAATTCTCTACACTCATGCAACCTGCATACGTCTGAGAGGAGGATCTTTGCTTTGAGGATAGAATCACAAGGCTTTACGAAAAGCTTATTGATATATTCTATAGCACTATTGTATCTGTTTTATTTGTTCTATGTCCTCTATATATACATATATATATATATATGTTGCACTGTTGGAGGAGCCTGTGACCTATGTTTTTCATTGCCATCTACACTGTAGCTAAAGTGCAGATGACAATAAAAGCCTTGAAACTTGAAATTATCAAAACTGCATTGTCTCACTGAACCAGCCCTAAAAATCACAAACTGCCTTTAAAGAAACCCAATTCCTTACAAAGTACTCAATATTCTATCAGTTGTAAAGTGTTGCACACTTCAAAGTGTATCTAAAAGTATCTTAGTAACACAAACAAAGCAAAAAGTATTAATGTTAACAAAGCCTCAAAGGGTGGACTCATGAGCTCCGTAATGTCCCCCTAATATGGCACTTGGACTATTTCCATCATCCAGGGATCAACACCATTAAATACACCTCTCTTTGTCCGCTCAAGAGCCTCAAAGGGCGGACTTATAGTTAATAAAGTAATTCAACAATAAAAGATCACGGGGTCATTAAGATCTTTAGAGCTAGTAGCGTCTCGCAGCGGCGAAACTGTGACGCGCTGGGGGGGGGTGAAATATTTCACACAAGGAAACATATCACCTTGTATTCTGAATCCCCCTAATCCTTGTCTCATCTCTTAAGACTTGTTTTTTTAACTCAGTTCCTTGTATGTCACTCGGGTTGTTGTCTTGGCACTTCCTTGACTGTGAAGCATTTGTTTTATTTGGACCGGTTAGTATCAGTTGAAGTAATTAAATCTCTATTTCCTTGTATGTTGAAGTGTCTGAAACCAGAACCTCCCAGACACTGACAGATACTCTTCACCCTTTTGCATTTCTTTACAGAAGGTCAAGCAGTAATATCAGTGAAACGTGTCCTGATGATCGACCGGTAGGTTTCACTCTGACCTCTGCGTTGACTGTTAAAAGAATGGTTCGCTGTTTGTAAGGTAACACATAGTGAACTAGGGGTGGTCCATTTCCAAATATTAAAGCTTTGATTGTGATACAGTCATAATAAATTAGATCAGACAGATGTTTAATAAAAAGCTTGTAAATCACTTTTAAAAGCGTTTATTTCCACAACAAACTTCTGATGAGATAACAATGTTTGCAGGTTGCTCAAACATACCTAAATGGTATATGTGAAAACCACATATCTGAAAAACTGGAGTCTGAACACGGGATCCTCCAAAAGTGTCTTCTCTCCTCACCACAAAACAAATATCCTAACTGAACCCCAACTGCTAAATGAAATGTTTGAGATTCTTCTTTTTAACTATATTTATATGTTTTTTCATTGTCAGTTTATTCCTTTGAGTAAGTACAAGAAATCATATTCACAGTCGGTGTATAAAAGAGGGACTCTTGCTGGATAATCAAGTACCAGACGGGGAATTGGACATTTTGTGACATTTTACAGATCCTTCACGCTGTTTGTGAAAGGAAACAGAATACATCTTTATCAGCTCAGAAAGTGGAACCGTGGATTTACTAAATCAAGTTGAGTGCTTTAATAGTGTTCATCTGAGTTATCTCATTAATAAATGTATCTGTTGACTTTGAAACCGTAGTTTTACATTCTTGGACATAGCAGTTTATCAAACTGATATATAAACGAGGGTCTTACAGTCCACTAGTCAGACAGAGAACAGCAGGTTTTTAATAAGGGTCTCCAGCAGACAGACAGCTCTGAGGCCAATGAGATAGAAACATGACATCTAACAGTCACGTCAGTAAATGAGACTCCATACGTCCCCCATGTAACATCTGTAAAGTGTTATATCTATTTATTTATTTATTTCAGTCACTGTGAGTTTCATCATTTGGCTGTAAGGTTATTGATCCTTCTTCTTATTCTTTAACTATACGTGTTGAACGTTATTTAAGCCACTGGTTTACAGGGTGTGTCTGAGGACTTTCTCTCCTGAACCGTCTCCTCCTGTTGAACCTCTTATAGAGAACAGGCACCACATTAAACCAAGAGACGAGAACGAGTTAGAAAGATGTTGAAACCCCCCTCAGCTGTCAAGGACTCCTTGTCTTCGCTAGCAAATCTTTTATCGCAACTTGACTACAAGGAAATAGTGCTACTTGGAGATTTTAACTGGGACTGGTTAACTGCAGTGTCAGAGGATTTTAAAAACCTTTGTATCTCTTTGAATGTTACTCAGATTGTTGACAGTCCTACTGGCCCTAACATTAAGTCCCCTAATAAATCCTCCCTAATTGATCTCATTCTAACTAATGTTCTCCATAAATATTCATCTGTGGGAGTATTTGCAAATGATCTGAGTGATCACTGTGTTGTAGCCACAATTAGGGACACTAAGGTCCAAAAGGTTAAACCTCGTATTATTATTAAGAGAGACATAAAACATTTTGTGGAGCAGGGTTTTGTTCATGATCTGTTTGATTTTGATTGGGGAAAAATCGATCTGTGTGCTGATGTAGAAACTGCATGGTCTTATTTTTATCTTGGTTTTATGGAGATCATTGATAGACATGCACCTCTGCGTACATTTAGAGTAAAGGGACGAGACAATCCTTGGTTTTCTGCTGATCTGTCTAGTCATGAGAGAAACAAGGCCTGGGCAAAGGCTAGGAAATCAGGCTCAGAGGTAGAATGGCTGTGTTTTAGGCAGCTAAGGAATAGCTTCACTTCACATGTCAAAAGCGCTAAGTCGAAGTTCTATTTGTCAGTAACCACAGAAAACCTAAATAATCCTAGGAAATTTTGGAAAGCCATACAATCGATATCCACCGGTGAGATCCGTAATGAACTACCTCCGTGCCTCACCACAGCATTTGGCTCTATATCGGACAAGGCTACTATGCTAAATTGCTTTAATAAGCATTGTGTGTCCTGTGGCTCCCTGTTTGATTCTGTGACTAACTCTGCTTCTGTGAACACCCCAATCCGTGACTCTGAACAATGTGGTCTGGAAAACCCTTTCAGTTTTACTCCTTTTACTGTTGATGTTGTTCATGAAGCATTATCTAAGTTAGATCCTAAGAAACCAGCTGGCCCGGACAACGTAGAACCTTTCTTTTTAAAGATAGCTGCAGATTTTATTGCTATACCTCTTACTACTCTTTTTAACCTCTCCCTCAGCACAAATGCAATTCCAAAAGTATGGAAGTCAGCTTATGTCTTGCCTTTGCTAAAAGGAGGGGAGGCAACTATTTTAAATAACTATAGGCCAATCTCTAAATTGTCAGTTCTGGCGAAGGTGCTTGAACGCCTAGTGAGTGAACAAGTAAAGGAGTTTTTATGTAAAAATGATAAACATCAGTCAGGCTTCCGAAAGCAACATAGCACCATCACTGCGACAATGAAAGTGGTGAATGACATTACGAGTACTTTAGATAATAAGCAGAGTTGTGCAGCTCTATTTATTGACCTTTCCAAAAAGTTTGACACCGTCGATCATCGCATCTTAAAGCAGAGGCTACTCAGTATTGGCATATCCAGCCATGCAGTGGGTGGTTTGTGAACTACCTCTCTGAAAGGTCCCAATGTGTTCACTTTGATGGGCTGTCTTCTGAGTGGTTAAACATTGCTAATGGTGTTCCTCAAGGTTCTGTTTTAGGTCCACTTTTATTCTCCATATATATCAACAGTTTAGGTGAACATGTGGATGAAGCTACTTTACATTTCTATGCTGATGATACCGTGATGTACTGTGCAGGTCCCTCCATTAAGGAGGCTGTTGTTAAATTACAGGCAGTTTTTAACATTATTCAGACTCAGCTCGCTGAGCTTAAGCTTCTTTTAAATGTTGATAAAACCAAGGTAATGCTATTTTCAAAAGCTAAAAAGACACCAGAGCCTGTTTTAGATATTGTTACTATGCAAGGACTGTAAGGGAAACTTCTGCAGCAATGGAGAGTCAGGACTCAGAGAGACACGAGGAGAGTTGGAGCTTTGATGTCAAACAATGATAGTTTATTACAAGTCAACGGCCGGAGAATTCATATCACAAGTCACAGCAGCAAAAGGTTCTGACTGCACGGGTGGGTTGTCATGTCAATTCTGCCCAGCCTATCTCTCGATATACCTTTTAACTAGTTTACAGTGAGTTCATGAGCATATTGGGAATGGGCGTAAACATCTGCAGACACAGGAGATGTCTCTCACATCTGTGGAGCTTAGAAAGCCAGCGTTCTCACAGTTGTAAACCCCCCCCCCCCCTGTGCCCACCAGGTCAGGCCATAAAACCTAGTATCAACATACGACTGCATGAACACATTCCTTACGGGAGATTAGAAGCAGGGATGGACGTAAATGTCAACACACAGAATAAGGTTAAATATTTTAGGAATAAGGAAGAAATATTCTCTAACAGTCTTCTCTTTTTATCATCTTTGATAACCTGAAAACATTAGTCTAATAATAATTTGGTCAATACTTAAATCAATAGGTGTCTTCAGATTTGAGTGTGGTCTCACCGTACATCAATTACATCACAGAGTAGAATAAGATTGAAACATCCAACCACAATGATTGATACAGACAATCACAATAGAAAATCGTCTCTCATCAATGTTTGGATCATTTGTTGTCAAAAGCACAATAATGAACACACATAAAACACAGATGCACAATAGCAAAAAGATCTACTTTAAAATAATATGTTTGAACATGTAACCATTAGATAATCTCACTTATCAAACTATAAAATCAAAACCAGCTTGCAGTTTAAAGATTTACTTTAAGGCAATCACTAGTCAAAAGCATTTAAAACTCAGGATCATAAGAGATCCAGGTAAGGTATACAATTCACAGTTGTGATTTGATCAATCTGTAATCTGCAAAATTGCAGTGTCTTCAATTTTAGGATTGCTTTACGTTTACTTCATTACATATTAAATCAAAAGACTATGGCATGATAACATAATTACATTACTTCAACTACCAATCATTATGTCATTTCAAAATCTGAAGGGAAAATTAAACAATTCTCAAAATGTTTAACAATCTGAAAAGGAAAAGTTAGGCAAATATTCAAAGATTAAACATTCTTAAAACTTGAAACATCATTTTAGGTCTGTCTGTGCATGGGTAATACATTAAAAAGTAATGTTGTTAAGCCTGATTGCTGGACAATTAAGGATATTAACATTATCTGTTATAATATTAGAAATATCTTATTATTCAATACCTTATAATCTGAAAATATCAATTAATTTATTTTGTTTAGTGTGAAAGTGTAATCTGATCTGACAAAATATATTTATCGCCACTATTTAACACATTTGTACATCTGTAAACATCTGGTCATTCAATTCAAATGTTATCTTTGTACGAGAGCTGGAAGAACATGTCCTCCTGACTCGTTCTCCTCCTCCCTTTATGACACAGAATGTCTGGTGTGTAAAGGCATCCTGATACTGTAGATTAGCACTGAGGTTCTGATTGGCTCAAACTCTTCTTCATCAGAGCGCCATATTTCAACCCCCCCCCCCCAATTTTCTGCTTTTGTGTGGCTCATTCAGTGAGCACTGTAGTTGATCCCCCAGTGAAACGGAGGCTCATCTGCCTGCATTCCTTCTGCTATCTGCTTGAGAGCAGTGCAACTGCGTATTCCAAGTGGCGCATCCAGGTGTGCCCCCCTCCCACCCCCCCCCCCCCCCCCCCGTGATGGGAGAGGTTAGGAAGACATCTGCTCCTCCAGGAAACATGGAACCTTGTATTATAGAAGCCTCTGAAGCCCTCGCTCGTCCTGCAGAGTTGTCTGCTTGAGCCCACCGAGCAGAAAGATGACATTACACACGGCATCTATTGCACGTCTGTCCGTCCTGGGAGAGGGATCCCTCCTCTGTTGCTCTCCCTGAGGTTTCTCCCATTTTTCCCTTTAAACTGTGGGTTTTCTTCGGAAGTTTTTCCTTGTACGATGTGAGGGTCTAAGGACAGAGGGTGTCATATTGTCATACTGATATTTTGTACAAACTGTAAAGTCCACTGAGACAAATGTAACATTTGTGATATTGGGCTATATAAATAAACATTGATTGATTGATTGATTGATTGAGAAGCATCCCATCTCATCAGAAAGTTGAAGATTATAATCCTCTCATCTCGAACGACCTCGTGCTTCCTTGCCCGTGGCTGGGGGTGCCCTCTGCAGCCGGAGAGTGTGACCCTCTCTCTCTGACCCTTGGCCTTCAGAGCTGTCCTAGCTATTGGGTTAACACTTGATAGGGATGTTTTCCTGAGTGAAGACAACTCAAGGTAATGGATTAGCACATTATCATTCAATTACAAAAATAGGATAGACCCCTCAGAATTATTTGGGAGCCTTCCTGACACATGCACATGCATAAATGTAAGGTTTGTGTTAGTCATTTAACATGCAAGAATCATATACTCATCAGTCCAAAGCAGAGAAATGTTATTGTAAGTTAAAGGTGAGCTTGTCCCTGTGGATATCACCCCTTCTCAATGATTCTAAATGTTATATTAATTCACCATTTACCGTTTGATAAAAGATTAGTTTATCAGAAGTACATTTCCGTTTGATAAAAGATTAGTTTATCAGAAATACATTTCTTCTTCCATAAAACATAGGTTTGAGAAATGAATGTTCCAATATGAAATCAATTACTCAATATAATTGACTCTCTCTTCCCTTTTCTTACATATGTCACATATGAAATAATAACCTAGGAGTCCATTTAAGCATGGTGTAGTTTATAATCTATTAATCGAGAAGACTCAGTATCAGTATGCAACTCGCAAATATCTCTTCTCTCTTTTCTATCCCTCTCTTCCCTCTTCTCTCTACTCTCTCTTCCTCATCTCTCTCTATTCTCTCTTCCTCATCCCTCTCTCTTCCTCATTTCTTTCTTTTCTCTCTTCCTCATCCCTCTCTCTTCCTCATCTCTCTCTTCCTCATCACCCTCTTTTCACTTCCCCATCTCTCTCTTCTCTCACTCCCCCATCCCTCTCTTCTCTCACTTATGTTACATATGAAATAAAACTTAGGAGTCCATGTAAGCATGGTAGAGATCATAATCCATTACCCGAGAAGACTCAGTATCACCTGTGCGCAGCTTACAAAAAAACAATTGTGAGAAACATATATTATGGAGGAAATGCATACCTTTGTTGAAAAACAAAGCATAGCCGATGCAGGAGGAAAAGCTTCATCCCCCTTAACATCTGAGTTACCACTGAAGGCATAGCATGAATGATAGTGGGTGTCTGAGGGTGTCATTACTGTGAAACGTCAAACAAATTCAAAACCTTACATCTGAAAACAGGTTTGCATTCCTCCACTTAAGGTGACGTTATCATTGGAAACAATAAAAGCTAATCGTTTTGACGTAGAATCTATAAATTGAATCGTTAGAGCAGAACAGAATGGTTGTATTGTAGCCTGAGTTTCGTGCAGCCTCTAGTTTTACCAGGTGGAAACACTGTCCATATAATGTGAATACATGCAGAATCAGACAGTAAGAGGCCCCTGACATTAGGCCTATTCTAAAATAGTAGGGGCTTTTAACAGCTTGCAAACCTACAGGCATCCTCTGCATAGCAGTATGAATAGCCTTAAAAAACGAATCTAATCCATCATCATGTGAAATGTTGAGTTAATTTAAATAATGACTTATGGGTTGAAGTCAACTTAACATTAACAATATAACTAAAGTCAGTCAAAATTGGACTTGCACGGATCAGAATCTAATCAATACACCATTTTCCAAGCTCTGTAACAAAAAGGACAACAAGATTAGGTACATTACAGGAGTGTGAAAACATCCAAACATGCACACTTATCTTAGAGATTAGAGGACAGGTCCAATGTTGTGAACAAAATTATCAAGTCAAAGTTTTAGTTATTTTATTTTATGTACCACATTTAATTTAATAATTAATCTTGAATTACTAATAACTCTAAAGAAGGCAACAATTTACAATGTGGATAAGGTGAATACCCATCCAAAGTGTGTGTGTGTGTGTGTGTGTGGGGGGGGGGGGGGTGTGTGTGTGTGTGTGGGTGTGCGTGTGTGTGCGTTTGTGTGTGTGTGTGTGTGTGTGTGTGTGTGTGTGTGTGTGTGTGTGTGTGTGTGTGTGTCACGGTCATGGCCTTTCTCCATGGAGATATTTTCTTCCCAGTCACTTCCTTTACCTTAGTTGGAGCAATGGCATCTATAACATTTTTAATTTTTGAATTAAAATTATCTACTAGCTCATTTACTGAGATGTTAGCAGGGGCAAGTGTGGAAGAAAAATTCTGAGTAAACATTTCCCTAGTATTTTCAGTTAAATATCGCTTTGTGGTTACCTCTTTTTGAACATTTTTGTGAACAGAAATAGAGCTCTCAAAAAAAACACAGGAATGGTCAGAGAGTGCAACATCAGTCACCACAACCTTAGAGATATTCAGACCCTTTGAGATAATTAAGTCCAGAGTGTGCCCCTTATTGTGCGTGGGCCCCGTCACATGCTGAGTCAGTCCATAGCTATCAAGAACACTAAACAGTTCTTTAGCCCCTCTGTCCTGGGGGTTGTCAACATGGATGTTAAAATCACCAACAATGACTAGACGGTCAAAGTCAATACACACTATAGACAGCAGTTCAGTAAAGTCATCAAAAAAGCATGCACAGTATTTGGGTGGTCTATAGATATTTAGGAACAGAGCTCCAGAGGAGCATTTCAGCTGAAGGGCCACATATTCAAAAGAATCAAAGTTTCCATACGATGTCTTCCTGCATTGAAGGGAATCATTGAACAGAATAGCAACTCCACCTCCTTTCTTATGCATTCTTTCCTGACTCATAAAACTAAAGTTGGGAGGGGTTGATTCGATAAAGAACAGCTGCACTGTTATTTTGTTCAATCCAAGTTTCTGTTAAAAACATAAAATCGAGATTGTGCTCAGTGATAAAATCATTGATTAAAAATGTTATTCCTGCCAAAGACCTGACATTTAATAAAGCTAGTTTAAGTTTGTTAAACACACTATTAGTCATGTTTTTTGTAACAAGCTGTGGCTGACATGGAATCACTGCAAAATTAGATAAACTCACACAAACATTTGAGCGCTTCCTGTATCTAAGATGATTCACCGCTCTTAATCTATTACCTATCAACACAGATATCGGCAAAGCTACAGGCAAGCAGGGCCCCGGCATGTCCTGGAAAGAGTTGAGAGTGCCATACGCCCTTGAGCCTGGACCCAGCACATATCAGTTTGCAGCGTTTAGTACACACACATCCTTATCAGGCTTCGGAGACTGCAGATGCTTTCTTGATGAAGACGGGGGAGATGGTGCGCGTCTCTGCTTCAGTGATTTTGGTGGGCGTCGTTGAGGAGCGGGGGTAAAGGACATGTTGCCAGCCCTGCGTATTGCCTTAGTTTGGTTATTGAACTCGAGGAAGGAATCGGTGCCAGCCCTGCGTGTCGCCTTCATCGGTGCCAGCCCTGCGGTCATCGAACTCCAGGGGGGCGGGCGAGGGTGAAAGGGTGAGCGGAGAGTAGAGAGAGCTGGGGGATGAATGAAGAGTATCCTCAAAGGCGTTGACAGGGGGGGGGGGGGGGGGGGGGGGTGACGGGCAGTGGAGACTCCTCCATGTGTCTCATAGAACATTCCTCAGGCGGGTGCAGTGATAATTCCTCAGGGTTTTCTGCGCGATGTGTTGTGTCTTTCTCCTGTTTTGATTCCTCTTGCCGCTTGTCCTTGGCAGAGGGAACAGATTGATGACGCAGGCAGTTGAATATGTTAGAGATAAACAATTTCACTCCTGATTTGTTCAGACAAACTCCATTTGCCTTGAAAAGATGTCTGCGATCCCAGAAAAAGTTAAAATTGTCAATAAAGTTGAAAGCGAGGTGTTCAGTGCAAACAATCTGCTGAATCTGACACATAGTCACGTGTGGGGACTGGCTTCCCTTATGGAGAGGCGAAGTCACGCCCATCTACTTCCGGACCATGGGACCCCGGAAGCGAAAAATTTACATTGAATTCAATGGAGAGAGAACACGTATCTTTTGATC
Organism: Gymnodraco acuticeps; assembly: GCF_902827175.1. Classification (NCBI taxonomy): domain Eukaryota; kingdom Metazoa; phylum Chordata; class Actinopteri; order Perciformes; family Bathydraconidae; genus Gymnodraco; species Gymnodraco acuticeps. The sequence continues at coordinate 2,775 of NW_022992334.1, read as the reverse complement.
CCGTTTGAATTGTGCCACGAACTACACATATGATGTTTGTCAGTCTTAAACAATCATTTCCATGTCAAAAAAGTCACATTTTGTCGTAAAACTGCTGAAATATAATACTATGAAAAATACGCTACTACAAAGACTACAAATCCCAAATCCCATTCTGGTTCGCGTAAGTGATGTCACAGGCATGCTCGGTGATTTATAATAAGACTCGTAATTAAAGCGAAGAAGAAGAAGATCTCATAACTGATTTATTCCCTCCAATAAATGATAGATCGCTAAAAATAAATTCACTTTTACAAGATGCCTGTGTGCTTTGTTGTAGGTTGTAGTCATAAAAGTGATCATACCACTTGCTCCTTCTATCGATTCCCGTCTGATGAAAGGACCAGGAGTCGCTGGATCAGACATATCAGGTAATATCATAGGTAATATACATGTTGTGCATGGAACATAGTCAAGTTAGCTACCTAGCTAGTAGCGACGAGTAGCGAGCACGTTAGTTAGCATTACATTACTTAGCCTTGTCATTTTTAGTAGCCTTACCATTAAGTTATTATTTTATTACATGAAGTAAACCAAAATGTTAAACAGTAACCAAACATGATGGTAAGTATTTCGTGAAACTTTTGAAGCCTACTGCGCCCTCCACCGGGTGCTAAGGAAGCAGTTCAGGGAGAGTCGAAGGCAGGCATGGAGCTTTGCATGACATTCTTCTGGACGTGTTTCATTGTGATGACAATCTGTTTGTTGGAAAGACAGTCGTTGTGTGCTTATTGAGAGAAAATTGTTAGAAGAGATAATTATTCAAAGTGTTGTTACTTTAAAGTGTTGTTACTGACCTTTTTCTCTTTTATTTTCTTTACCTCACCTGTAACTGCTGAGACCCTGAGGAACATGCACACTGACCTGCTCTGGCAACCTGATTTCCACTGTACGTAATAGTATTTGGTTATGGTATATTATTTATATACATCAAAGGCACAATGCACCCCCCAGAGACACACATGTATTGAGTGTGATATGTTGCATAGGTCATGTGAAATCATCTTTACATACTAGAAAACTGTAGGAGCGGCAACTTGTTTTGAAATTGAATTTTTAATATCCGATAATAAAGTTGATCTGTTTTCTTTATTCTTCTCTCTTCCCAGCTCCATCCATCACCATTCTCTGTTCCTGCAGGTCCTGCTTGCTAATCAATGCTCATATTTTTTTTACACAATTACAAATAAAGTCATTGTATTGTATGACATGAAGTTGTGCTTCATTCGGAGTCAATAATAAATTCATTCTGCCTTCAACTGCGCAATGATTGTGGACTGCACCGACATCCATGTAGCTGCCCCCCAGTAAGATGAACCAGCAAAGAGGGTCACCATCATGCCCAAGGACATCCAGCTGGCCCGCCGCATCCGCGGAGAGAGGGCTTAGACTGACCTGAGACCAGCACACCCAAACACAACAGCTCTTTTAAGAGCCACCTACAGTTTCAAAGAGTTGCCATCCTACGTTATTATAATGATTAAACTGTTTCATGTATCACTTAGTTTACTGAACCGTGATGAATGAAAGAAATTAGTGAGGTAGTGGTTTACTGAAGTTACAAAGACATTAATATATGAGTAACAGGTCAGTGTAAACACAAGCTTCTGTCAATTATGGATCATTCAAACTATTTATATAAAAATATGTAATAAAGTTCTAAAACAAGTATTCGGTATATTCCTTGATAGCTTTTGGAGAAGGTTGTTTTTAAGTTACTAAAATCTATCGTTTCAACTGTTTCACTTTATAAAAAGGGAACAGGTGAGTAGAGCATCATTGAGTTTCTTATTCTGTCAGTAAATTATCCAAATGAATGTTTTTCATTATTTTAGTCAACCCTAAACAAATTGATTGTACCTTTTAATGATGACCTTACATGGTCGGCAAAGTTAAATTAACTTCATAAAATCAAATCTGTTCTGAGAAAAAAACTAATAAATGTTTAAAGATAGGAACTTGCCATCCCACTGAAAAACAGTCCGTAGAGATTTAAAGGCGTAGTTGTAGTTCAGTCCAACGTTTCATTTGGATTCATTTGACAACAGTCAACTATTTTCATAAAGAATATATATATTTTTCAAAGTCAACTTTATTGTCAATCTTACTCAGTTTGAGAGATCAAAAAGACGTTTAAATAAAATTATACAATTTACAGATATGTATACAAATATATATATATCCTATATACACCATCATGTATAATGATGGTGTATGATGTAGAAGGAAGTGTGGTAGATAACAAGTAAATATAGAGTTACATACAGATCCATGTTACAGCAAAAGATGGAATAACTAAGAAGCACACAGTATAATAATAATTACATGCAACAATTAAATAACTGCTCAGCATCTCCACCACAATCCCAATCTGCTGTGTCCTGTTTTCCTCCCCTCTGCATAACACCCCATCACACATACGAAACACAACGCAGAGTCCGAGGGTGTTAAGAGTATGTTTATTGAAATGTCCTCCTCTCTACTGGCCAACACAGGGAGCATATGCTGGGTGTAGAATTGTTCCAGGAGGAGGAGATTTCCATGCCATGCAGGGTCTTTGGGGATGGGGATGATGATCGCCTCCTTCGTGGTCCACACAACAAAGTAGCAGAGACTCCGGTCTGTGATGTGCAGCTGCCCTTGGACCTGGTGCCAGTATGGGTGATTCTCCTTGAGAATATATGACCCACCCTCCTCACGGAGACAGAAGGATGGTAACTGGACTGCCTCCGCGAT